>NW_028301547.1:13917500-13952500 GCF_042242905.1 Orbicella faveolata | reverse complement strand
AGTGTTCCCATTTCGTCCTTGACAATGTGTGATGACAGCTACCTTTAGCTCTCTGGGCTTAATTTCATATGGCGCCCTCTTCAAAACAAGTGCCACTGCTATACTTAAGTGTGATTTGACAGCCGCGGTGATTTGAGAATAAGCACTTACAGGAAGTCCAATACGTTTCCCCTTTTGTGCGGCTCTGGCAGCTGATACAGCTGATCTTGTATCACACTATGTAATACTTCTTCATTTGATAGCTGTTCATATGGCTGCTTGCCACCTTCAACAATTTCCCAAAGCGTTACTCCAAATGACCTGCAAAATCACCACACGACAAAGTCCAGTCAATGTTGTCGAAATGTTTTACTTATTCCTCCAAAGAAACGCCAACATGATGTTTAAATTTTAAAGAAGCCAAAGACAACCACTCTAACTCTTGTCACTTACCACACATTTCCATGGCTAGACGCAGGTTTAGTCAGCAGGCTTCCATCTTTCTGAATAACCACGCCCTCTGGTGCTAACCACCTGACAGGGATGGTGTTGGGCGCGTTTGGTCTATTATAGTAGTCATTCTGAAATAATTTGCACAGAAGCCTAAACTTTAGTAGCGTTAAACAAATACAGCGGGGACCAACGTTTTGCTCGACAGGAAAAGGACTAAACAACGCACTTGATATGACTGACACAGCCAAGCATACAACAGATGGGTAAGCTCTACTGGGCAAGAAAAGGAGAATTGAGAAGGCCTTGACAGAGCAAATGTTCACAAACCTTGTAAACGCATCTTGAAATTCCATAATCACCAATTTTTACAGACAAATCAGGAAACACGAGACAGTTTCGAGCAGCAAGGTCGCTGAAAAAAAAACCGACAAATCCATCAGTGACAAACATTTGTGACATATTTCATTACTTGGTCACCACCCTTAAAAAGGTAGAAGGTCAGCGAATGAAACACGTTTACTGCAGTCAGTTGTGCAGGACAGACACATTTTAGATAGTTAAGTTATTAAGTTTATAGCAAGTCTGCGTTTCTCAAATAGAGCCACTATCAAACGACATATTATGCTGCTATATCAAGCGTAACAATCCACGATCGATTTACAACAAACATTGGAGTATTCAGATCAAAAGAACTTACCTATGATAAAAGTAATTCGCATGCAAGCAGTGAAGACCAGAAGCAATGTCAATTGACATGCGCAGAGCCAACGGAACCCCTTCCCGCTTCTTGTCACAACGTTGTTCCAAAAGGAATTTTTTCAAATCTCCCTGTTAACGAACAAATACGAAAAGTACATTAAACAAAGTACAAATTACGAGCACAGCTTAGACCAAACGATTACTTACCACGGAAGAATGTTCCAAGATGACAAGGAAAGGCTCCTGTTCTGTAGTTTGTCCTAAAACACTTAACACGTTCTTGTGTTCAACACGCCTGGTGAAGATTAAAGAATAAGCACAAGCTTTATTTTGCACTCAATAGGGAACACGTAGCTCTGACTGGAAAAGTTACATGTTTCCGCAATTGCTTTGGCGCAACTAAGGTTTATAAAAACGACATTACTGATTTTTTTTTTTATACGGCACAATTACAAAGAAAGGTAGATGATTCAGAAACAGTGCACGCTACGAAAATAAATCAAATATTTCAAATCATTCTGATGCTGCATTTATCACTGGTCACAAACCTTAAAACATCCGTTTCTTTCAAAAAAACCTCCTTCATCTGTGATATGGAATTTTTTCGTAGCTCCTATTAACGAAAACGTGGTTAAAATTAATTTCTACGCATAAGTCAATTTCAAAGTTCACTCCAGTTCTTCACACCACAAGAAAAGTGAGCAGCAGTTAATATGAAAAGGTTCAAAATCAGGCGGGTGATAAGGGATACGAGAATAAGCTACTTACTTTAACAACCACCTTGGTCTTTCTCCAGCCTGTCTTTATGCGATAAGCGTCTGCTTCATACACCTGAACAGGAAACGAGAAATCCTTATAACAATTGAAACAATGGCTGACCAGGGCAAGTCCTTCACAAATTAATTGTATATCGAAGATTACATAACTTTTTTTGTTGCATACACTGTACGTAACATAACTTTTTTTATTCCTACATACATGATATAACAACTGTTTCAAACAACGTAACGGATTCAGTGATCAGTAAATGATTGAAGGCTATCCTGCATCAGTACACTACTCAGACAATAGAGACCAAATGATCGCACGAGGAACGATATTCAATATATAATTATACACCACATGCTTCGCGATGTTTGCACTCTACCGTCTGCCTTTTTTTTTTTTTGAGGTCTACTCTTGGTCGTAGTCAACTCTATCCTGAAAGTAAGCCTTACACTACCATTTAACTACCATTGAACGTTAATAATAGTACACTAAACCACCAACCTTTCCAAACCACCCTGTCCCGAGATCGGTCCCGAAAACCAAGCGGTCCCGCGGGAACATTTGTTTGTAAAGCAGACTGTAATCTAAAAATGAATTGACACAATTTTCAGGAAGTCTGTTCTTTCCGTCCATCGTGTAGCAATTTGTTTCATTGATGACGGTAGAGATGACACGCGCTCCAACAAAATAGTGGCGCGCGCTTGTAATGCTTCAGTCCACGCGCATACGTCTTTTACTGCACTTTGACTCGTTTATCATGATCCAGTACCCTGCTGCTTTTCCGAGATGCGGAGATTGCGCACTGAGATACGCCCTCTTCGCAGGGCAGTTAGGAGAGTTGAGAAGGGAAAACAAGACGACAGCGAGTGTGGTGATGAGAATTGTCCTGGTTTAGAGTTATATGGTGAACTCCGGCTTGGAGGAGCGCCTAGTGTACTATGACTTCAAGTCTAGTTCAGAACAATCGAATTAACCTAGAACATAACAATCTTATAATTCACATTTTCACTACTTCAATTCATTCCCAGTCTCTCAGTCTTAATCTCATCAGGATGGCTGGTACTGCCAGTGAGGTTCGGTCCACAATCGAAATTAGTAAAGCAACGGGTCACCTCCTCTTTGTAACCCCGAAATGAAACAGAACTCACACAACACGCGGAAATTTTAAGGCAAGAATATGGTAAGTCTAATTCCTTTACGCGCCTCTTAACCCCTTTCGAGTGACACAAGCAGCAACCTAAAATTCTAGCGTACCTTTTATTCCATCTTTATGACCATCCTCTGGGAGAGGTCTATAACCTAACACTGTGACTTGACCATCAGCCTTGTCAACAGACTCGGCTGAACTCTCTGTTATGGGGTTACTGAAACCCATTATAAAATTATCTCGAGTTCCCTGCTCCTCATGTTTCATGGTGCGGTAACGGCCGCGAATAAAGGCGAGCTGAAACAAAAATTACAAAATTCACGATAAATTAATGGCATAAACGCAATTCCGGCTTCCTTTTGAGAAACACGAAATAAATCTAAAAACAAACGTCAATTTAGACAATTTAGCTGAGAAAGAAAATAATCCTAAGATATACTTATATAGAAAATACTAGAAATTGTATAAAATCTGCAAATAATTCTTGACACAAGCGCCAACTTACAATACCGCAAAAACATTATCTACTTCCTGTAAGGAAATAGCTTATGAGTAGTTGTCAAAATACAATAGATTTACACTGGATTGCGTCCTACATGTTATGACAACTTCTTCGCCATGAGAATTTTTTACAGGATTTATCTTAACTTCAATTTGAATAATGGAAATCTATACAATGGTTTGGTACTACAATAAGATGTTACTCTTTTCTAATGATGCAAAGAACCAAAGATAAAATTTCAGTTTTCAAGTAAAAAACGCTGAAAAGTCAGCTACAGGTATTTAATTATTAATTGGAAAAAATTATGTATCTTACACAGCTGCATCGAACAAGTAAAGTTAAATGTATCATGGTGACCGTAAAACTAAGTCAAGTCAACGATTTACTTTAGCTCTGCCATCTTCAAATCATTGAGAAAATAAATTAAGATGGATCTAAAACGATGTTCATGCATTGTATTTTAGTTGTGCAATGTTTTCTGGTATTGTTGTTTCCTTGAGAGGCTTCGTCCTTGCTTTGTTTTTAATTGCGAAAACTGTAAATGAGCGCAAACCAAACAATTCACAAAAACCCAAAACAGCATGTCTTGAACTAAGAGTAAAGACCAAAGGTTAACCATTAACAGTTTTAAAATGGAAATTCAAACATACCGGACACATCACTTGATCGAACGCATGTAAAGAGTTTCCTTTTTCATTCCAAACTTAGAGTTAACGAACTCATCCTTAGCGAGTTCCCCAGTAGTTTCGCTCTAACAAAATGTTCAAACGTGCTCAAAATATCAAGATCCAGGAGCCGCATGGTGACATTCTGTTGTCAATTTTCGTTTCTAAGTTCAGCTCTTCTGACACAAGAAACCCCAAGAGTTGTTCACAAAGGCAATACACAGAAACACCTGTTTTCACCTTGGTTCACGAGAAAACAGACGAATTTAACGAACATGAAGCGAACGAAGCCAAAAACAACGCTTGTCGACGGAGAGGAAATAAGTCCGTCCAAAACAAAAGCCTCACACAAATGCAAATTGTTTAACAAGAATGAAGTTAAGAAGTGGCCTGGTTCTGTTTGTCTGTTGATTAGCAATGTAAATTGTTTGCATTCCACGGTCTTGTAATCTCTTCTCCTGCGAGACCCGGGAAATCAACGCAAACTATTTAAATATAAAGGAGTATATTTGAATTCACCGAACGGCGATTGACGCGTTGCACAAAAATCAATAAAAAGTTATAACTGTGGTGTTATTTACTAGTGCACTGACAAACAACAAACACAAAAAATATCTACCACCACCCAAACTATGTATGTTGAAAGATACAATTTTGTAAAGGAGCAAGCGCGAGACAAAAATGGCAAAAGCAAAGTAATATCAGCTATAGCTCTGTGTTGTGCAAAAATGGCCAGGAAAGGGCGTTTCTTGAAGAACGTTTTTTTAACAAGGGATGCACGCAGGAGGTTGCTAAGTATGAAAGAAACGTAAGAGTCGCATGAGGCGATAGCCGAGTGCTGCCCTAGCTTCTTGAGTGCTTAGCAAACCTCCCAAGTGCATCCATAACTCAATAGTGTACAGCTGTGGCGTTTACCATTTTCTTTACAACATAACATTGACACATAGGAGCAAAAGAAGTCCTTTTATGGGCAAATAGTAGGCGATGAATTAACCAATCAGAACTTTAGTTATGTTATAAACAGGCTTAACTGATTCAGGGTATGTGGGGAGAGCTGAAGAGGAAAACGGCCGGGGAAAAAGATGTAAGTAAAGGAGATGGCAAGGGGAAGAAAGGGAAGAGGTGGAACACAAGCAAATACTCTCTGGTACGGAGAAAAATATACAAAACTGAGAAAAGTTGATGGCAAAGTGCACGAGTGTCAATCATAAAGATAAAACACGTGTCGGACCTAAACGCAACTACGAAGGTTTTAGGCACAAAAAAATTTCCCGAAGTTAACCTCATGGTAGCAGCCCTTATTTTAGTTTGTTTGTTTGTGTAAACCTTACCTGTTCGTCAGTAAAGAGTGAGAACGCCTCAGAGTCCTGAAACGGGGTGAGGGGTGAGAGGAAGGGGGCTAGAGGTGGGGGGTTAGAGGTGAGAGGCATTGCCATGACCATTATCGAAAGCTAATCTTACAAAAAGCAAACCAAAAGGTTATTCAAGTTAGCTGGACCTTTCACCCCTCACCCCAATTTTAGACCCGTCCTCCTAAACAAATATCAAACCTTTTTGAACACAACTATGAAGCAACCACAACTGCCGACTTATGAGACTTAATTCCACTGCGCATGATTCTTAACGTGCAACACTTGCATATAATGATAAACAATTATTAGATGAGGTTTTCGTGATATCCACAATAATCAAGGTCGATGTAGGGGTTATCAGCCAAAGCCAAAGGCATGGAAGTCATGTTTTTGCTTCTTCACTAATGGCAAGCAACACAAAGCGCACGAGCTTGACATGATTACCCTCAGAAATCATGCACCACAGTCATACATGAGTTGGTTACCCGTGACCTTGAGTGTCCTTGACATGATTACTGTATAATCTGCAGCTAGATGTCACAGGCGCTGATTTCGAAAATTCACTATACGCTTTCAGCCAATCAGAAAAGAGATAGTGAGTTCAATATATGATAATAACAATAATAATAATTATTATTATATTACATGTATTACTATTATTATATTATTATTATTATTAAATATTATTATCACTATTAATAATTATTATCATCTGAATACCTTGGATATCCAGACAGGTCCAGAGGTTCGTCTGTAGTATCGATAAATCAACAATGCGATAACCAGTGCTATAAACACAGCACTTGACAGGAGCATGGCCACCAGGGTAGCGGTGTTTAGTGTGTCACCCATGCTGTCCACACTGACAGCTGCTGATGATGGTGTGAGAGTGGTCCTGTTGTAGCTCAAGTCTACCATTCTGTCAGTCTGGTTTACAAGTATTAAAACAAAAGGAAGAATTAATAACCAGAATACAGGCTCAAAAGAATTGCTAGTTATGGATATTCAGGCCAGACTAACATGACTGCTGGTTTGATGTCATGTTTGTTTGTTATTTTCTATTATTTTTGCTCAATTTAAACAATAGTTTTGATTTGCTCTTAATTATCAGAGCACAAACTGCTCATCTACAGAGCATAAATTGCTGTGTACACTTACTAAAAAAAAAAATCATGGTTGGGGAGAAAATAATATAGTAACCATAAGCACAAAAAGGAAGAAAAAAAGTACAACTATGAACAGGGTTTAATTGGGAGATAAATGACTGAACAGAATAAAACAAGTTTTACATTAACTAAAGATGAAAGTGGATTCCAGGAGCTCCATTTAGCCAGTTAATATTTCTCTTATTCTCTTAACCCTTGTGTGCATGCTACTTTGCATCATATCACATGATACACGAAATGTCTGCATCTGGCCTGGTGGCCCATACAGCCAGAGCTTACCCCGATTTCTGTAGCACTAAGCGGCTTGAAGTATATCCCCCTGGATAGAAAGCTAGTCCACTGCTGGCTTACCCTTTAGCAATAAATTCACTAGCACCCATTTATACACTTGTGTGGAGAGAGGCATGGTGAAAGTAAAGTGGCTTGACCAAAACCAAACTGCAAAGACCCAATGCCTCTAGCCCCAGCCAATAAGCACCCTGTTTCTTATGAGCACTCGCTTATTAGTTCCACTTTCTGCCACGGTCATTAATGAGAAAGTACTAGTGCCCCTTCCATAAGCCCTGACATTCCAAGACATTCATTCCAGACAATGATTAACATGGAATCAATGAAGAAGGGGACATGGGATCCCTCTGAACACTGCAACGCCGCAAAAATATCAACAAACACCACATCATCACAAGAAAATCTACGAAATACAGTCACTGCACCGCAACAATAAATATTTAGCTCCATGATTTGAACATCTACACTTGTAATTATACTTTTATACCTCAACAATTTTCTACAAAATAAACACATCACAACACTTGTCAAATGCCTATGGGTCGACAGGGCTGTCATTAACACCTGTTACGGCTGAGTATGTTTGATTTTCCCTTGATGCTATGGGTGAAATTGCCTGTTGTTGATAGAATTCACCCATAAAGTAACAAATTTGCTACGGGTGTGGAGAACAAGGCTTCAGACGACTAAAAACTTAATGACAGACCTGGTCGATACTGCTGGTGCCTGTAAATCGTTTCTTGTTCTTACTGGTACATTTCGTTTGTATGAACATGACAGAGAGGTTGACTCAAAAAGCCACTGCTGCCAAGTGATAAAACAACCTTTCCAGGAAGTTGCATGTCTTAACAGTAACAAGTATTGTCATAGACTGAAATAAACTTCACAGTTCAGTTTCTTTAATTTTGGGCGATAATCATTTTGAAACAATCATGTTTGTATGACATTATCAGAAATGAAAAAGCCGAAAAACATTTCTAATCATTGAATAAGGTGATTGTTGAATTGTACAGCTCTTCCAAATCATGACCTTAAACCTAGCGGAAAGATTGTGGAGCTCCCGATTTCTCCATGTTGGTAGTTTCAACTTTCGTAGTACCAAAGACTGAAGTCCAGGTGGCAGAGCTGAGGTCGAGTTACTTGACAATGAAGTTACATATATATGAAAACAACTTTGGAAACAACTGGAGCATATTGAAGATTAACTCCTGGCATAGTAAACTGAACCCGGTTGAACTCAATCGAACTCAATCTATGGATTGAGTTCAGCAATCTAACTAAACCAAACTCACACAAAAAAGTGGGGAATCAAACTCAATTGAACATTATTTTGATTTCCGAACTCTTGATTTCTGTAGAACTGGTGTTTGAGGTGTTAAAAAATAACAAGTTTTTTTGAGGCTTGAGTTACTTCAGTAATAACTTCAGGGAAAACAAACAAAAAACAAAACTAATGCATTATTATCACACCTGCCTGTGTGGCAGCTAGAAATTTGCTTAAGTCTATACTTTTACATGAAATTAAGTGATACTTCAATAAATTATATATTGTAATTTTTTCAATTGCAAGTCAACTTACAATGGCAATGGTGCCATAATCCTGGACATAGTAATACACAGGGATAGTGCAGATAGCTTTGTTCTAATCTGTTCTTTTCACTGCGTGGACAGTCTATTTTTGTTATTGAATATTCAGTAATAAAAGGACAAGAGAAATTTGTTTTCAGTGGGCATACTTTGTATGCAGGTCTACCAGAGCTTACGCACAGTAACCAAGAGGGCAGTCAGACCACATAACATGACCTTTGCTCAAGCCAGTTTATTCACCAAACACAATCACATCCAATAAATTGAATTTGATTGTGTTCAGTTGCCGAACTGAATCGAAAGTAGTCTAATGGATTGAGTTTGATTAGGTTTGATTTATTCGATTGAGTTTGATTGGTTCAGAAATCAAACTCACACAAACTTCTGTGTTCAATTTGGTTCAACTGCCAATCCACGGATTGAGTTTGCCTGAGTTCAATTTCCAAACGTTTGATTGACTATGTCCGGTGAACTAAATAGTTTAAAATTTGTGGTCTGTATTGGTTACTGACAAATTAGACACAATGGTACATGCGTGTAATAAATTAGTACAGAACGATTAATAAAGCTACATGCTAAATTTAGGTCTGAAAAAGATTAAACAAGAAACCACAGCACCGCAAATAATTTCATTTCACTGAACACCTTATGGTGATGAAAACAAAAACGTTGCACACCATAGAGTTTGAGATCACCGCAACACCACAAGGTGGGACTTTATTCACCTCATCCCTGCATCAGAAAAACAATCAACACCACAACACCACAAAGCCCCATGATAATATGTCCCCCTGGATGAAAAGCACAGAATTGTGTACCTGTAGTCTGGTTTATTATCTGAATGTGAACATATTGATTAGGAATAATGAAGCACATTGTGTTGTGACTATACAATTAGAGCTGCTGTTACATTTAAGCGCTGCATCACATTCATGAGTCTATGTCAAAAAAAGAAGTAACCACCCAATCCCTGATAAGTTCCCTACCTTGGGCCAACTTGAGTTACAGTATGAATTTCCTTTACATTATTTAAAAAAAATTGTCAAAAGTAGAGTACAGTACTAATTAAAATAGAATCTCAATGTCTATGAACATGATTAAGCCGCTCATTACGGGCAATTTTCTTTGTTCCAAAGAAAAGCAAAATTAATATATATTTTCCCTTGAGTCTGCTCAATACGGACACCAGTTAATATGTACAACAGACACATTTTTCTGTCCCAAGAAATACAACACAACAGAAATCAGAAATTACAGTAATTCTAGGGTAGTCAATTACTAAAACTCGATATCCACCGACACTGGCGAAGTTTTGAAGTTATTGATTTTATCACTTTCACCGGATTCATTGACCAACTTTGTTTGTTAGTTTACACTGTATCTGTCGATGCAGCAATTGATTGTGACTTTTTCATTGTGGATTTCGTAGATGTGCACCACAATGAAATTAAGATCAATCAGTAAATTTCAGGGTCACATTTTGACAAGTTCAAGTCCAGGAGTTCACTCCGAGGAGGAAGTAAGTTTATCAGGCCACATTACGTTTTTATGCAATTTTACTGATGATTTTATTTCAATACATAACTCTCAATAACTATGCCATGTCATTTGGTGATTCTTGTCTGCAACTTTCCTCAACTTGGTTTTCAAACCAATTCTTGTTTCCCTTGGAGGTTCGAAGACTTTGAAAAATCAGCTAACTTCCAATGTATGAACCGAATGACAGTAATTATCATTATCGTTCTCTGATCTGTCGTTTTTTTAAGGAAGCTGCTATTAGAGGTTTTTGCCCGCTTGTTTAATTTATATCTTCTGCTGCAAGTTTCATTTCGATAAATGTAAGATAAGCTAGAATTGATAAATTCAATAATTTTATTGATAAAATCATTACTTATTGATTACTCACAACGAGTCCTCTTATCAATTTTCATTGATTTTTGATATCAATGACTAAGTTTTATCGACTGTTATCGAATATTATCGATTATCAGTTTTATCGATTGACTACCCCGGAGTAATTACGATAATTATGATTTCACAATGTAACCAACAACCCAGCATGTTTACGTGCAACCCAGCTTGAACCAAATAAATTAAAACCTAAATAGCCATTCAAAAAAACAAAAACCAATTCACGATCCTACAGCTAGGGAATTTACAAGTCAAAGGTTATCAATAACAACGTTAAACGAACAATAGACAATGCGTTGATCCCATTCGAACGTGATTGAATTTCTACTCCACCATTTCTTTCTTCAATCACCCGCTCGATACTCAATACTCGACATCCCTTCTCGTCATAATTCGTTTTCAAACGTCTCAACAGATATTGAACTAAGTTATTCGAGTGGGAAAATACTGAAGATCATAAACTGCGAAGGAATATTACTAAAATTTATAACAATATCGCTACCTACCTGGATGTTGACACCCTCTTCGTAAGACGATCTCCCATCACGTCTCACTTGGTAACATTTATTTTCCTCTTCCTCAACCATTCGAGGCGTTTTCCTCCATTTTAGCTCGAAATGCGAGTGGTTGTGTGTAAGATCTAGTGGATCATAACGGCTGAGCTTGTCGTCTGCAAGTTGGAAGGAACGTGCAGCACCTGTGTGCGGTTAGCATGAAACGAAAGGGCCAAGATCATAGAACCGAGTGTCAAATTGCAATTGTTAAAACACAAACATGTCAAATAGGGTGAGCTCAACTTGTCACGTTGCATCAGAATTTTCGATCTGAAATATATTAGTTTTCGAACGCCCTTCGGCGTTGTTTATGATCACCTTGTACATGTATAACTCCAAACATTGGAAAGTGCATGTATAAAGCAAATTTTACTGCATCTTGTAAGTGGGAAGAAGAAATAATCTGAAATGGATTTTGTTTTTGCAAAAAATAATTTTTCCTAAAAGTTTTCCTTGTGGTTGCATGAAGCAATATAGATTAACTACCTTAACTTCCTGTATTCGTGCCAAATGACCTGATTTTATTCAAAACAACACAAAGATGAAACTGCTTCACTGCTGCTTGAAAAGAAGAGCATTGAGGGTTTATTATTTTTTTAAAACACAACTTAGGATTTCTGAAGCAAAGGTTGTTACTGAAACCGAAGTTTGCAACGTGCGATTGAGCTGAGGGTTAGTGAAAACGTGTCCTGGCGTGACGCGAGGAACTTGTTTTCAAATGGTTCTTAACGAGTTTACACTCTCTAATATCTCAATAGCTCCTCAAACACCCAAGAATGCGAAAATATAGCCTGAAATAATCTGTAAAGTGACTAACCTATCATCATTTCGTAGAACACAGCGCGCATTCTCTTTCCAATTGTGCTTATCTTCTCGCTTTCTTTAGATTTGTGTCACGCGGGAGTTATTCGCGATTGTTCTTTCCACGAGAAAAACCTGATTAAAACTGGCTAATCAGGACGCAAAAGTCTGTTCTTTTGTTCTTTGATCAAAAGGAGTGATGCTCCGTGGAACAAGTTATGAAATCATATGCTTACTGTTTCGCCCCGAAATATTTTTGTTTACAGAAAAATATATTCAGAATTTAAATCAAGGCACACCGTCAAGGAGGCCCTTGAGAAATTAATTATTCCACGTCCGCATCCGGCCAACACGAAAACAACATGACGTTTCATCGCAGCTGCTGGTAAAATCATGACCTCAAATACGAGTTTGCCAGAAACCCCAATAAACACTTCAAATTAATGTTATTGCATTTTCCGAGAAGTGCAAAATAAGCTTGAAAGAGAAAAATAAATATTTCCTCGAAATTAAATCCTTGAAGAGTTCCTCAACAGGAATTTTTTTTGTACAAAACTATTAGAAAATGAGTCTCTCTGGTGGTATTTTCCCCTAGCGGTTGTACATAGTTTGGAACGTAAAATTCAATTTTCTTTTTTCCAGGCCGGGAGTTTGGGCCGTTAGAGCGACGCAATCTCAAGTGGAAGAACTGAAATTTATCCCAGTAGACACACAAAAGTAATGCCCCGGCCATGGGGTAGGGTGGAGAAGGAAAAAAATAGTGAAATTCAACTAGCTGAAAAGACCTGACCATATTTCACTTCAGCAATTGAGCACATTTTTGCAACTTGGAAAAATCCCCAGACTTTATCTTTATTTCCCCCACTTAATCAGGCTTTGGAAAGCAAGTTAGCAGATTCCATGAGGGGGGGGGGGGGGGAGAGAGAGCAAGGGGGGGTCTTGTCACGAAGTCACGATAGTAAATTTTCGATTTCACGAATCACTAAAGTCACGGAAAAAAACTGATCACAATGCAGTGAAATTCAGCCACGAATTCAACTATAGACATTCACGATTTATTTCTTATCTATTCACGATTCACAGCCAAGGACTTTTGCATTTCACGACTCACGGAATACACTTCAATCACGATTCACGGAACAGCTTTTTATCAAATCACGATTCACAGAGCACAAAAAAACCGGATCACGGCGTCACGAAAATGCCCTTGCCCCCCTTCTTCCATGCCTGTTCTAGATTTTCAGGCTCCTTACGAAATTTGTACGTGTGACACCATAATGTATTTTTCTGAAACTTTTTTACACACTCTACAAATTGTTTTTTATTTCGCTCCGTGCGTACCGTTTTCAGCGGAATAGATTACGGGATGTAAGATCAGAGGCGTCTTAAAGACCAACTTATCCGGGAAGCGGGGATTTGTCACTTGCACACACTGTGAATGTTGAACAAACTGATGATTGAGTACCGGGATTGCGCGTGATTCCTTTTGAAATAGAAAGTTGGCATTGTTTAATACCGTCACGATTTCTCATGGTTTTCAGTTTTGCGTTAAGATCCACTATATATAATAGGAATAGTTCCGAAAGTACTCAGGAAATTACTTTCGGTTTGGTTTTATTACGGTTTGAGATTGGCCGAGTAAAATTGGTTTGGTTTTGACACTCAATGTTGAAAACTGCCCCAACTTTAACTAAATTGAATAAACTAATGCGTCGAACCAGTGTGAGTGTTCAAATCGCTCAACTTGATCAGCTGGCTACCATGTTAATAATGTTGTTCGGAGGAACAGAGAATTCTACTAAAAACCTTATTTTCCAGCACGTTGACTCAACCTCCAAGGTGAGCTACGTAAGAATGCCAAGTTACTTTTAATGTAAGTACGCCCTAGATGCCGTCAGCTGTCAGCTTGATCAAGTACCTGGATGTAATTCTACAAAACGTTACTGTACTTACCCCTTTTTCGTCTAGAGTTTCAGCAATTCGTCGCATTGTCGACTTGGGTCGCTATTACGAGAAAAGGGTCGCTACAAGTCGCCATCTTGAATAGTAATCCAGAATCAGTCGTACCCAGATTCTTTAAAATGACTCTTTCTTTTGCTTTATCAGTTTGACCAGAGGCATATCACCTAGTCTAGGTGATATGCTTCTGGCTTGACGTAATGATATAGAGCGGTTTTCAATTGAGAAAATTGCATAAGCATCAGTGTCGTAAAACCAAAACCAAACCAATTAGACTAATCAGTCAATTTCAAACCGTACTAAAACCAAAACCAAAACCGAATTGCCTGATTAATTTTGACACTTACTAAAACCGCTCTAGGTTAATCAGCCAATCTCAAACCGTAGTGAAACCAGAACCAAAATCGAAGTAATTGCTTGATTACGTTCGACACTCATTTGAAAACCGCTCTACTGGTTATACCAAAGAGGTTATACCAAAAATTCCATTGCATTCTGCCTCCTGAATTTAAGCACCTCTCCTTCATAAGTCCTCCCTCTTAGGTCGTCTACTACCGTCGTCTGTGCGCCTACAAAACTAGTCCAGGTTTTTATTGTATTTTTAATTTATTTACCTTTTTACGCTGCTTACAAAAATAAATACGAGGCACACAAAATCACTCACGAAAATGGCGTAAGGAGACCTCCACTGCGGAAACCTCGACCCAACAAGGTCTGTCACGTGATCTAATTATACCCAAACTGAATCCTTGAACTTTCCGATTAGGCTATACCTTATTACATGAAATTTTCGCGACACGTTAATTTCGCGAATTTCGCGATTTACAAAAAAATGCGAAATTTAAGTGACGCGAAAATTTAATGTCGCGAAATTAACATGACGCGAAAATTAAGTGACTCACATTATGTCAATAGTTCGTATAGTGTGATCGTCCGGGTGAGTGTAGTTCTGAAAAGAACTGTTGTTGATGACTGACGTTTCGACAACCTGAGCGGAAGTCATCTTCAGAGTCAAGTGAATAGTGTTTGTCAGTCGATGATGTTATAAGTCTGGTCCGTTGAACGTGACTGGTCAGTATAGCCATGATGGTATTGGCTGAAAGACTCGTGTAAAGTTTGTCATCAGTCATTGGTGGGTTTCGATCCGTCTATTGTTAGTCAAGTAGGTCGGTTTTTGGTCCGTGTATTGTTAAGTCGGTCTGTTAGAAGTCCGTTTGTCGGTTTCGTTTCTGTCGTGGATAAGTCGTTTGTAAGGCGCCGGTAGTTGTTGACAGCTGTTAAGAGGCGTTTGTTCCAGGTTAGTGTACCAGCTTTCCAGAGTCAGTCGTTGAAAATAGTTTGTACTGTAGGTTAAGCACTGAGCAGAGTCCCAGTCAATGTTGTGGTTTGTCAGTTGATGATGTACAGCAATGTGATTGTTGGCATCACCATTTCTCGTGGTTCGTTTGTGTTCAGTCAGTCTCGTGTTAAGGTTTCTGCCAGTCTCACCAATGTAGGAAGCCTGGCAGTCGGAGCATTTGATCTTGTAAACTGCTCCCTGTCTGTCGTTAGGTTCGTCTCTGTCTTTCACGTTGGTCAGTAAGTGTCGTAACGTAGTTGTAGGTTTGTGGGCTACACGAATGTTGTAGGGCTGTAGGAGCCGAGCCACGAGAAATGGTGATGCCAACAATCACATTGCTGTACATCATCAACTGACAAACCATAACATTGACTGGGACTCTGCTCAGTGCTTAACCTACAGTACAAACTATTTTCAACGACTGACTCTGGAAAGCTGGTACACTAACCTAGAACAAACGCCTCTTAACAGCTGTCAACAACTACCGGCGCCTTACAAACGACTTATCCACGACAGAAACGAAACCGACAAACGGACTGTACGGGTCCGCAAATGATCCCAGGACCGCAAATGATCCCGGACCGCAAATGATCCCCAAATTGAACCGCAAATGATCCCGGACCGGAAATGATCGCCATATTGGACCGCAAATGATCCCGATCAAAAAATAAGGAATGGCATGGATTTATATCAGAGGAAGGTGAGAACATGTACAAAAATTATGAACTAAAAAAACATGTTTTATCATTTTACAAAAAAAATATTCCACAGTTGCTGTTTTGTTCTTCGAACAATACAGATCGTTTTCACTGTCACGCAATAAAAAAAATATAATAAATCGAAAACCAACCAACGGAAAAAGCTACGAAATTGTGATGTTATAGAAGATAACTAAATAAGACACTTCTCCAAGTTTTAGGCCTGTGCGTTTCCCCAAACTTCAGAAATTCGTCGTAAATGTTTCCCAGAAATTTACAGAGCCCAGTAAGAAAACGCTATGTTGGTATACATCCGTGGTACACCAATATGGCGGCCGGAATATAGTGTAAACATCTGGAACTTACTTTGGCTTTCTAGGCGATTGATTATCGGTATTAAACAAACGAGCATTTACATAAGCACTTTTCCTAGTGCTCTAACTTCTAAAAAGGCTCAAAATCACGAGATAAATGTATATTTTTCAACAAACGCGCTCGTAGCCTTGTGTCACGCAACCTCCATAACCCTGAAATTCAAAATGCTCTGGTTTCCAAACGAAATACGCTAATTGTAAACAAATATAAATATACCGCCTCTTATGCCTGATGAGGATAAAAGCACGTCACGTGAAGACGATCTATTGAATTAGAAGTCTTAGAAACACACATGCTTGTAAATTTTCTCGAATTCCCGGTGGCGATAGTATCAAACATCTATCAAACAGCTAACTTGTCAAAACGAAGTGCAAGCCTTGGCCTTGCTTGGTCATGAGGCTGAACTTCATAACTATAGCTTGGAATTTTGGCTTCTTAGAATACTCAAGTAGTCATTTCCGAGGAATTAAAGCCAAAATACGACCAAGGAAAAATTACAAAATAAATTTGTTCAAATTTCCAGGGCTACACACTAGGTGTTGTACAGATTGATGAAGCGCTGCAGGCTTGTGGGCTTATGTGCGACCCCGACCCCGAAGACCCCGAAGACCCCGAAGATCCTGGCAACTCGGAAGACTGTTTGCCCGATGACGTCACTGGTGCGTTTTACACCGCACATAAGCCGGCTTGTGGGTCTAATCAGATGACCGCGTCTTCCTTAATAGTTGCTTCATGGTTAGATTTTAGTTGAAAACTTTAGACGAGTGGCGTTAATGGCTGATAAAATGTGATTTAACTATAACACCAAAATATCAATGTTTAACAAAGGAGGATATGTAACGTATGTTGCACTGATCATAATTTTACTGAGAATTGCAAAGAAATGCAAGCCAAGTTGTGTTTTGATGATTGAGTGGTGATATTCCTAACATCGTAGTTAGCAACAAAATTTAGTCGAAAGTATGAAAAAAAAAGCAAGATGTTAGCCATTATAATTATAAGATGGCTTTAATAAAAACATCGGTATTCACGTACGCCAATTCCCTATCCACACCATCCCACTATCCATGCCATTCCTTATGTTTTAGTCGGGATCATTTGCGGTCCCCATCAGGGATCATTTGCGGTCCGGGATCATTTGCGGTCCGGGATCATTTGCGGTCCTGGGATCATTTGCGGACCCGTACAGGACTTCTAACAGACCGACTTAACAATACACGGACCAAAAACCGACCTACTTGACTAACAATAGACGGATCGAAACCCACCAATGACTGATGACAAACTTTACACGAGTCTTTCAGCCAATACCATCATGGCTATACTGACCAGTCACGTTCAACGGACCAGACTTACAACATCATCGACTGACAAACACTATTCACTTGACTCTGAAGATGACTTCCGCTCAGGTTGTCGAAACGTCAGTCATCAACAACAGTTCTTTTCAGAACTACACTCACGCGGACGATCACACTATACGAACTACTGATACTCCTGGGATCAAACCATTTACAATTATGTCAATAATTAAAAAGCGACTTTATTACCATTACACACGTTTATAACAATCATTTTGAGCTATTCTGTGGTAATGTTCTGGTCCTCTTCATCACTACTGCTTTCCGTCCCCACTCCAGGTAGCACTTCTTTTGTACAATCCTCAAACTGTTCCTTTACAGGCTCCTTGTTGTGCTGTTCCACTAGCTGCTTAAACCTTTCAATTGCTTCAACGTTCTTAGTAGATGCCTCCATTCTTACTGTCGCCACTAGAAAAGAAGTGCTACCGCTTGTTGATCCGTATCAAGACATTTACGCAAACAATTAAACAGCATCAGTCGTGAAACTAAACGGCAACATTTTCTCTTTGGAGTCTGCAGAAAGGAATATTTAATGTATACGGATAATGAGGTCAATTGACCACTAAAAACGTGACTTGAATTCAAGCATGAACTACAAACCGTGCATTGCAGACACTATGAGAACATCTTTCTGGTTACTGTTTACATAATCAGTTGCGTTTCTGTTTATTTGGACATTGTTGATTAAGTTGTTTGATCAAATTCAGGGACATGTTAAATAACATTGACAAAGAAATAAAGCGTGTCTCACTCAAAAACGCGAAATTAAAGTGAGTCAAAATGAAAAATTTTCGCAAAATCGCGAAATTAAGGTGTCGTGAAATATGCGAACCTCAAAATCGCGAAATTGACGTGCCGCGAAAATTTCATGTAATAACGTAGTTTGAAGAAGTTCCTAGCACCAGTGCATAATCTTCAGCATCATATTGTACTGTGGTAAAAATCTACTAACGTCCTATCGCGAATGTAATAAGTAGCCTAGCAGTGTGCGGTTGTCATCAAAATGGCGGCCAGTTTGCGTTTTTCAAGTGTCTGAGGAAGATGGAGAAAGAGTTTTGTGCGACTAGTAGATTTATACTAAAACAATTGGATCATTCGCTCTCGATTTGAACCAATAAGAATCGTATAAAATTTAGTGGTGAACAATAACGCGTGATAGTGGACGAGCCCTCGCCCAGCTAAGATAGGATGGCTCAACTCCTTCAAAGACAGAGTTTTTATACAGCTTAGACACTCGAAAGTTTGTAAACGCTGAGCTCCAAGACCTTATATGGAGCGTGTTTTGTTACCATTTTACTCCAAGAGTCGAGACATATCACTAAGTAATCCAAGAGACATATCACTAAGTGAATTTGGGAAATTTAACCGCGAAATTTGCGAGATTGGTGGTTCAGTTTTCGCGAAGAACTGTGAAAATGAAGCTTGAGTATAGATTAGTAGGTCACAAACATCCAGTGGACATATATATCAACCAATTCATGTTTGTTGATAATCAAGACGTTGAGTGAATGGGTGAGTAATAAGCTGTCCAAACAGCTCGGTGCAAACGCAATTCTGATATTGTAATTAAAAAGTTTGTTTCGGTCATTGCTTCAAGTTATCCATTGATGTTACAGGCTTTCTTTCAAACAACTTTCTTTCCACCACGTTCAATTGATTATATCCATACGGTATGGAGCCAGATCCCTTTTCGACCTTCTAACTTCCTCGACTGATCTATATATCTTCCCCCTTTAGTGTTTCGTTCAACATTTCTCTTATCATTTTCTATCAACAACTGCTACTGTACTTTAGTTTGCAGACTTCAGTCTCCAAGACATTCTCAAAAGAGATGTACGAGGCAGGCCCCGAGTACCAGATTGAAACTCCAGCTCTAAGATTAGATGCATTGAAAATGACGCCTACAACTGATCTGTATTGGTCTTACACTCTTTTCTACAAAGACGAAAACTCGGTTCTTCGCGACTGAAGAAAGTCTGGTAACTCCAACAAATGACCGGGATTCTTCGTTTCGTTCTGCTGCACACAGTATCCTGCGGTGGAGACTGGGCAAAATTAGGGAGACAACACCTCACCAGGAAAGGCCCTCCATAACGGAGACTGACAATGAAAATCCACGGCATGCTAGACTTGTGGGAAAGCCGTGGACCATCATCGCATAAAAACGCTTTAAGGGATTTTAATGCATGCAAATGCTGAACGGAAAATAAATAAAGCTCCGAGGAACGAAACCTGCAAGATTGGAAACAAGAACATCTTAATGCAGACTCTGGCCCGGGAATTACGCCGAGACCACTGACGTTTCAGGCTGTGTAGTTCAAAACAACCTGGGAAAATACAAGCGTCCATTTAACGGCGCAGAAAGAGATACATGATATCTGGGAAAAAGAAAACAGCGAAGGACGATGAAGCTCCAAAGAAGCTGAAAGTCGCATGAAAACTGATACGGAAAATCAAAACACGGGAAACGGGGAATTTAACACGTGGGTAATAAAGTTTCTTTATTATTGGATCCGATTTAAACCAAAATGGCCTGAACCTATGGGAAATGGAACAAGGGTTAATTTGCAAATCTCCATACTGTACTCGTATCATAGAAAATTGAACAACTATATAAGAATAGCATGTAATAAACGTCAATAAAGGATTCTTCGATTTGAATTGCCTACTAGATCTGTTTGATTTGTAGTGACCACTACATATGTTCAGAACAGGCCAGAAAAAGTCGAAGAGAAATTCATAGCTTCAGCAATCCTTAATTGAGATGATCTGAAGCCACAAGCTTTGCCTGCTAACCACAATATGGTAATCCTACATGTAAAACCATATTAGTAGCTCAAAAAAATCACGCATACGCTTAGCACATTTGTAGAGCATGGTATAATGGATCATAACCCATGATGGCTAAGCCAATGAAAACTCTCGAATTGCATTATCCACCACGCTCTACAAATATGCTAAACGTACGCATGATGTTATTCATTTTGCGGGCGTTTTCAGTAAAACAATTATTCCACCCGCGCTTGTTGGATAAGAGATGATTGAAGCCAACTGGCGTTACGCGGCTCATCGGTTATCTATCACCTCATATCAAATGCGCGCTCCTGGAATAATTGTTAAGTAGTCTCTATGCCGATTGTCTCTCTAGTGATTTTCCTTCGCATTAGTAGTTCTTTGATCTTTAAAAACGTCAAAACAAAAGAACTCCCGCGACTTCCGTAATTCACGGAAGTTCACACGTACAATGTATCAAGAACGATACCAATGGAATCCCCATTTATCGAAGCACCTAGGGAAACGCAAGTTGGTGCGAAAGATTTACCTTTGTATTTTTGCAAAGGGAACAAAAACTAGCCTCGAATAACCGGTAGGTTCGAAAAATAGTGATTCCACTGTATTTGTATTTCCGATTTTGGTTATTTTGTCCGTTGTTCAATTCAGTTAAAGAAGCCAAGTACAACACTGTCAGCATTATACATGCAGAGTATGTGAAACCACGACAGTTTTTTTCTCTTGCCAGAGGTAATTGCTTAGTAAAAACACTTGGGTCAGCTTGCGACGCGTGACCCAGTTCACAAATTTATGTTTGCAAGAAAATGTTGAAGTCAGAGCGAGCGAAGTTCGTTCTATATTGTTAACACAAACGTTGAAGCCAGAGCAAGGGAAGTTCATTTTGTATTGTAAACACAAACGTTGAAGCCAGAGCAAGCGAAGTTCATTCTGTATTGTAAACACAAACGTTGAAGCCAGAGCAAGCGAATTTCATTCTGTACTTGTAAACACAAACTGTTGAAATAAGGATTCGTTAGGATACAGTTTGTAAAAAGCAAAATTTGATTAAAAGTAAAAAAAAATAGCGGGATGGAGAAAACTAATCCGGGATAAATACAGTGTATCTTCAACGTTGATTTCTATAGACCTTTATATCCCGGTTTTGGAAGCCATCGTAACTGGCAGGCCTAATTTCTGATGCATGTCGCCTACCGGTCAAGATGACTTCCACAATCGTGATACCAAGCGTAACAAAGAAGTCTCACACACACAATTCCAAAGTTTTTGCTTAAGTAAATGGTTTATTTGAGTTTGCGAAACAAAAGCCCTTTACCTGATTTAAAAGTTTACAGTAATTGATGACTTCCAGTTTTCCTAATCAAAACAATTATCCCGGCTCATTCATAAGTACCAAACGAAATCAGCAAGTCTATTCCGGAGTGCGTTACAACCTGATGTTTTCGCAGGATAACACAGACTGTGAACAGTCTCAGCTATTCATCCATCGAGCCGCCATGTTGAATTTCTTGGCCTGTGAAGTTTTCTGTTTTACTTCTCTGTTCGAGATAACGGTTCCATCATCCAACATGGCGGTTTGACGACTGAATAGGAGAAAAAAAAAAACCACGACAAGCTCCAAACAGTTTCCATCACAGAATGTCAAGCGAGCAAGTAGGCACACTATGAAGTCTAAGAAAAACAGCGCGACTGCTGATAGCCTGTATACAGCGTATCAAATCTTCAGTGGATTAAACAGTGAAGTTTAGAACGATACGAGTACACGTGTGAGCGGTTATCGGCCTTAGTTCACATTTTGCACTACGATGAGGAAGTTTACAATGTGTTTCTAAGTCTCTGTGTATGAATGTTAAATACAACACAACACATTTAAAACCACATAAATGAAATCATTGTAATTGAAACAAAAGATGACTCAATTTTTTTTTAAATTTTACTGAGAACTAACCTATTTGAAATGAAAACTTTTCAGTAAAAAATCGAGAGCTTGCTTTCATTCTCTTGTGAGCTCTGCAGTATGATTTCTTGTACAGGTGCACTACAATGGGGACCTGGATCGTGATCTGCTCTTGCGGGGCGAGGACTCAGTATTTTCACGTCCGTCGTCTTTCTCACGTGACCTGTGAATGACATATGAGGATTAAGGTTTCAAGAAACAGAAATCAAACCATCCTTAGCCATAGTGAAACAAACGGGTCACATTTGAAACTGAAGCGAGGTGCAAAGTTATGTTAACAATCTCTAATGGACGGATTAATCTACAACAAGTCAGTAAGACTGCATTGTCAAGGTGTTTTTAACAGTGATCATTCCCCCGCATAAAAGCACAATGTTAAAACAAAAAGGTTAGCCGATTTAGTAAAGCATGAAAACTGAGAACTGCCCAAAGCTCACAGTGTATACAAAGAGGATGGCGAGACTGAACGTCAGAAGACGGGAGTTCTTCAAATGCCTTGTTACTAACTTTTGTTTGCCTGTGGGCCATTTGGACTGATGAAAAAATAACTAACAAACAATACCCAGCCGGAAATAAAATTCCCCTCTCAAAAGTACAATCAGCTTCCAGTAGCTCCCATGAAAAACTAAACCTCACTTTTCCAAGTTTCCGGAAAAACAAGGCAGATTGAAAAACAAAAATAACAAGTAGCAAAACTTGATAAGAAATAGTTAATACATGTAACTCAAATAAATGTTCAGGAATAAATTACCATATTACGTGTAATTAAAGCGCATTGCGTAATAATGTTTTGGAGAATCATTCCTCTATTTGGCCCTCAGAAAACCCACAGAAATGCGTCACAATACAAGTTATTTCAACACATCATGATCTGAAATACCTGGGAGAATACCTCTTACAAGTTGACGACTTTTTCACACAAGGCTACCTGAGAGGCTGTTCCGCCTGTTGAGAGCGGCCAATGAAACAATTGATCTCCTTGTAACAGGATACTGACTGATTCACTGGAAACGTAAGTTGGTTTAATACGATAAACTGAAGCCTGACCAAAATCGACACAGAAAGCGACAACAATCGGGTACCTTGAATTCCGGTGCTGTGGCGACGGCTCCACTTTCCATGGCCTTTTACAGAAACGTTTGTCTCGATGGACAAAAGAAAGTATGTCTTAAATTGCAACGTTTGCCACTCGATTTGAGAGGCGAAAACGACACTTGTCCGAAGGTTGATCCTTTTTAGTGACGGTCAAAGTTTTAATTCGATTTCACCTCAGCATGAGGAAGAAGACGACAATTTTATTTTCAAAAACATCAAAAATTACCTTACAGGTAGATCCTTGGTTGATGAGCTTGATTGAAAGCAATATTCAACATAACACAAAGAACAATGTGGAAATCTTTGAACGTGTACCTTGCGTTTCCAGTTATCTTGGCGACTGCCGGCTGATATCTGCTGCCATCACTCAGCACAAACAATGAATTGAGGAGAGTGAAATTGAATAATCAAAACAGAATGAGGTACCTCAATCTTTGTTGTTCCGTTCTGCTGTGATGTAGCTTTGAATGCTGCTTAGGTTGCGATCCTCCAATATACGCCATGATAGACATGGTCACCGAGCTGTTTACTGACAGCTCACGGCACATAAACAGCCAGACTCGCTACCCTTACCACAAAAACGTCTTACAGAGTTTGAAACAAACCTTGCTATCAGCGATATCATCATTCCTCGTCACATAATTATGATATGACCTCAAGAGTGAACACTCACCTGCTACGAGACCTGACGGACTTATCTTTCTCCTCCCTATCCGAGCCTTCTTTTTCTTCAGCCATCTTGTCGACTGCAGCTTTTTTCTCGTCTTCCAAGTCATTGTCACTGTCCTTTTCGTCGTTTCTGTCTTCACTTCTGTCTTTTTTGTCATCCTTGTCTCGCCGCCTCTCCTTCTCTTTTGATCGTTCCCGATCTCTGTCTCGATCTCGTTCCCTGTCGCGATCACGGTCCTTATCGCGACGGCGGTCTCTATCCCGATCACGGTCCTTTTCACGGTCACGGTCCCTGTCACGATCGCGGTCACGGTCCCTGTCCCGATCACGATCCCTGTCCCGATCACGATCCCTGTCACGATCACGGTCTCTGTCACGATCACGATCTCTGTCACGATCCCTTCGACGATCACGGTCCCTATCACGATTACGGTCTCTGTCACGTTCACGGTCCCTGTCACGATCCCTCCTGCGGTCACGATCTCTATCACGGTCTTTCCTGCGGTCACGGTCACTGTCACGGCTTCGTTCTGAATCCCTATCCAGCTTTTTATCACCATCTGCATCTTTCTCCACAATGTCTCTGGATTTTGAACGAGATTTCTCACTTCGCTTTTGCTGAAAGAAACAAGAGCTGAATGTTTGCGATGCTACACGGCAGAAGACTCAGCTATAAAACCTATTCTTGTTTGAGTTTTATTGTTCATAATCACTCCACTCCTGTTAGTACGTTGTTACCTCATTCAATAGCTTAGTTCAACCATGGCGGACTAACAGTTTAAGGATTCTTGCCATCACAAAAATGTAAATTGACATCATGTGGCGTGATATGTTTTTTTTAACTGTTTTGTATAGGGTTCATGAACTTACAGTGGACAATATCTATGGTCTCAGACACATATTAACAGCAAGCAGACACCTCACCTAACTTGAACATTGCCAAAAGGGTACCTGGCTACAAACAGAAATAACAACCGCACTTCTTGTCTGTTTTAGTTCAGTAAATTATTTGTTGAAGTGATTTGTTGTTTATTGTCACTCATTCAGATACCATGTTATTGTACGTTCAGGGCTATTTTTTGTCAGCTCAACATGTATATTAAAAGTACAGTTAAAAAGACAATGAGAGATTTTATCCAAGAATCTGGGCAGATAAGGAGAGAGAACAATTATTGTGGTTTGCATCAGAAATTCACCAAATCATTAACTTGGAGTAGTCGCACTGTAAGTCTAAGTCAAGTGATACCTTAAGTTCCTCAATAGTACTCTTGATCTTGGCATAACCCATATGCTGCTTCCCTTGCAAGTGATCATCTACACGCGTCTGTGCATCACCAATGATAAGAAAGGCACCACAAACTTCACAAACTTCCATCTGCTTTTCTTGAGCAGACATCAAATTGAGATCACGTGATTGCTGTAAAACAAAGCAAATGGCATATAAAGTTTCCTTGCATGGTTTTTAATGATTACACTCTGTAACCTTGATTTGGGTTTACTGGCTGAAACTTTGTATTGGGCCTGCTGAAATTCACGTTGTTGTCTCAGCTAATGATTTGGGTTAGAGGTCTAGGAACATGTACTTTTCCCACGTTTTGTTGAAACGTCTCGCAGTTTTTGATTGGTTTCATCATTTGACTGCCACGTTTTAGCTGTGTGGTGCTGCAAAACAATAACTAGAGTGCTGAGTTTGTTTCATGTTAATGCACTGTAGGCCTTCTGAAACTCATGAAACCCAAATACATGTACGACTCTTCAAATATTATTACTTAGATAACACTATAAACATTTTACTACACCTAGCCATTCACCAAAAACAGGTCCAACCAAGGTACAGTATTTCTGAACAAGTACATGTGAAAGTACATTGTATCATTGCTAGACTATTGGAAAGGTTATGATAAACTGTAAAATGTATGACAACTTTTATCTCACCATCTGTAGCATTTCTCGCTCATTTTTCAGCTGATCACACAACTTCATAACACCCTGAGCTTCTTCTACCTTTCCTTCACAGCCCAGTTGTTCAACCTGCAAGTTGCCAAGAATATTGTACTGTACATGTAAAGACAGGATTACAGTGCGGCCAAATTATGATCATCAATAACAGAGAAATATTACTTTGACTTTAAACTTTCCTCCTAAACAAAAATAACCCAAATTAATCTTAGAATACATTATTTTTTGTGACCAATAAAATGTTCAGCATGTTAAGAGCATGGGTAAAATAATTAATGCAACTTCAAGATCTTTGGATGAAACCTTGTTAACAATCGTGTACATGTATATGAGCAAACTCTCTTGGCAGTTCCTGGAGTAGGGTTGATGGAGGAAAGCACAGCTTGTGAAGCATGTCTCAGACTTGTGAAAATTGCCCTTAAAAACCTCCCACCTCCTCTAGGTGAGTAAGATGCCAAATCTTGGCCAATCTATGCGAATACTGCAGACAAAATGTATTTACGCTAGTGATTGTTTCATTTTTCTATGTGAATGATTATAGAATATGCGGTGCTCATCTAATGCACTTGAAAGTTGTTCTCTCAAAAACCACTATCATAATGCGACTCCATTAAAAAAGCTTAGCTTTCGAAAACTTTTTAAAACAGAAGGCAACTAGAATATCTGCACTCTGTTTGTGGGGAATTTCACTTTAAAAATTTGGCTGCAAGTTTTTGAATCACCAAGGACTAGATTGGTAGTTTTTTCTAAACGTTCTTAGGGCTCACCGCTTTGTCTACCTCTCAGTCCTCTCACATTTCCCTTCTTGTGGTGTCACAGAAAAACTTAGAAAAAAAGACTACAAGTACAGTGCAACTCCTTCCAAAGCTCACCCTGTTAATAGTTTTCAACAAAGAAACAGCAGTGTGACAGTGGGTAACATTTTTTTGGTACTATCAAAATTTTTTGGGCACAGTAAAATAATTTTACTGTAATTTATTACACGTGAACTTTTTCACACATTTTCACGAGAGTTTCTTTACCAAGAGTAGATAGAAATATGAAGAACATGTTTTGTTATTTCTTGTAGAAAACAACACAAAGGAAAAAAAGGAAACACCTTGTGTACTTTGATCATCAAAATGTAAATTCCCTTTGCTTGCGACATCATTATGTCAACAGCTCATCATTGCTAGTTCTGTGTTTCTATCAAGTTTTAGCATAAATCTACTAGCGCTCTGATTGGCTACGCTACTCACTATCTATTCTATTGTGGATAGCGAGTAGCGTAGTAGTGTGCGCTTGTTAACAAGGAGATGGCTGCTTCTTTGTGTTTTTGAAGTGTCTGTGAAGAGGATTAAGATCATGTTTCAAACGCCTAGTACATGTAGACTTTTACTAAAAGAATTAGATTATTTGCTCTCGCTTTCTATGCATGATAGTTGAGAAGGGCACAGCCCGAGTCAACTATCACGCGATAGAAGTCTTGAGGTCATAAATTTATAATCCAATTGTCAAATAGAAACATCCTTTTTAACCAATCAGCACAATTATTTTCTTTGGGCTTGCCTTCAATGTTACCAAAACTAACAACAAGAGTGTCCACCCTTCATTTTCACATTAATCAAATTAAACTCAAATTAGATGTCAATTATATCAATTATATGTCATGCCATCATTTGAAATACAACAATGTAACAAGTACCATGCTTTGAACCACGATGACCATATTTTATCAGTGATCATGTAAACAGGGTTCCATGGTACTCATGGTCTAGTATGTGGTACCATCCTTGCCTACACAACAGTGGCATTCATCCAAGAGTTATTAGAAGGTAACACATTAAGGATAAATGCACTCAAGGCATGTACAGTATGTCTTGCTCACCTGTTCTAGCAATGAGTTGATCTTTTCAGTAAGCATTTTGAATTTTTCACTGTCTGGCTTACCACTTGCCAACTCCTATAAAGGAAGAGTGTCAGAGTATTGTTGTTTAAACAATAAACTAGTCAGAGTTACCAGTGCTTATGGAGAACACTGATACAACCAGTGTGCAAAGAATGTCATGTCCAAAACCCAAGGCTAGTGGATTTTGCAATCGGGCTAGTGGATTCTGTTCTTTACTTGCCTGACCGTTGAGTGAAGTTTCTTCGAACATTTTAGAGAAATTCCAATCATAGAAGTACCCCAACAGATCAAATTTTGGGGGCTAATGAGAATAATGTTCAGATTAGTACATAATAGTTGCAGCTTGTCTGGAGCCTAAAAATTAGTTTTCTTTGCAGGTTGCACAAGATCAATGGGTTATAGCAGATGAAAGGAATGTAGGCCTAATGTCTAGTGCCCTGGATTTTTAAATCTGGCCATCACACACTCAACAAGAGAGTATTTTTGTTAAAATGGACAATACTGACCTTCTCTTCTTCGGCACGGCTGAGATTGAGTCTGGCATGCCCTCTTCTTATTCGTCTGTCAACGTCAGCCATAATGTTTTGGAGATACCTCAAAAATTCTTCTTCATATCTCATTTTTTTGTAGCGACTACTTGCCTCATATCTAATTCAATTGACAGAGAAACAAGAAAAAAGAATGTGACAAGTAGTTTTAAGGCAATGATTAGCAACAAGTTACAGTAAAACAAAAAAAACAGAATTCGCTGAGGTCTCTGAATCCAAACACTGTGACTGAATTCAGTGCGACATATTCATAGTTTAAGATTTAGCTAGCTGTGAAAACACCACAAATTGAGCTTAATACAATACAAGCCAACTTGTGAAAGCCTTTGTTAATAAAATTATAGAGATCACGATAAAGATTATCAAAAGTCATCCTAAAAATATGTACAGTGAAAGTTGCTTTTAATTCAGAATTAAATCAAGAGTTAAGTTTGACCTTAACCTCAACAGCCTATCAAGCATAATCAGCTGCAACAGGTGTTATGGGTTACAGCCCTGGACCGGTTGTTCAAAGCCTGATTAAGGTGGCGGAACACAGTTTTCACGCGCGCTTTTGCTGATGCAATTCAGTGCGTGCACAAGGATTGCAAAAAAAAAACATGCCATCAATAGAGCGATCATTTTATTTACTCAACACCTGCAGCATCTGTGCTATTGTTCTCTATTATTGAACGCAGTGTATTGATGACTTTAGTCTTTCATCACAAAGATATGTTAGACAAGGTAACGATGCAAAGAACCCAGCAATTCCCAGCTTTTTCTTCGTTACCGAAAGAACCCAGTTAAATGCAGCGCATGCGTAGTAAGTCAAAAAATTGCGATTCAATGGAAATTTGCACTCTCGGAAATACGCCAATTTCTCAAGAACCACTCATTAGAATTTCACGAAATTTGGCACGAAAATACTTTAGGAAATAAGTAACTGGAGTATTGAAAATAACTGAACTTTAACAAAGGAAATTCTAGATATTCCAGTGAACCTTCAACAAGGGATAATTAAAGATCTCTCTGTTAAATTAGTAGCAAGTGGTGTTAAATTGTGAGAATCATTACAAGCTTGTTGCATGCAAATTATAAAGAAAATCTAATGACTAGATTTTCTACAAATAAACAAAACCGATTTTAAAGGCCTGTTTATTTATATTCATGTTGCCATGGCAACGGCACATACGTCAGCTTAACCATCCAAAAAACCAAAGTTTGTGTTGTTAACTTTCTTGCTGCCATTTTTGGCGACTGTGAGATCAAGGGTTTTAGAGAAAAAGGTGAATGAAATACAGGTATCAAAAACTGTGTTCAGCCACCTTAAGCAAACTTTGGATTAGCGAGAATTTTGATTTCAGTTTTGTAACTTTTCGGTGAGGTTTTCTGTTTATAATGTCTGCCCTTCAGTTTTGAGCTTGAATGAGCTCAAACTACGCAAAACGTGAGCAGTAAAAAACATTTTTATGCAAAAAATTAATACTTTGGTTAACTTTGAATCCTGGGTTAGCATTAACCAGCTTTTGAGCAACCCGGCCCTGGTGATGATACTGAAAGGTTCAATTCTACACGAGTAAAAAAACCTGTTGAACATTCATTCATAGAAATGTTTACAAGTACACTTCAGTGCATTGTGAATCACTTACTCTTTTCTCAATCTTTCATCGTGTGCCTTTTCACAAGGTCCTGCAACAAAACAGGATTATTAACAGGGCTTGAAATAGCGACTCATTGGTCACCAATGCAACCAAAAAACGAGTGAGATATTAAGAACTGGTTGCCAGTTCAAGGTTCGACATCTCCGCAAGCCCAGTTGCCTGAGGCTAGCCTGAGGCTAGCCCAAGGCTAGTAAAAATTTGGTCGGACTAGTAAAAAACCACGTTTAATAGCCCGCTGGCTAGTAGAAAAATTGAAAGAGATTATATTAATTAGTTTACTCGAGTTCACAGTTGATTAAAAAAACAAGAAAGTTTAAATTGTAATGATAATACCAATAGAGAAGGCATAAACCTATCATGTTCTGGTGTCTTTTTTTGTCTTGCTTGTCGATCGCACTTGAAGCGATTGAAAGATGGAGCAATTTTTGACAAATTGCCAGGCACCACCATGTAAAAAGGGGAAAAGAGCTGAAACTGAAAGTACCAGTAAACAGGAAAGCGAGCACTCAGAGAAAGAGAACTTTTAATCCATCATGGAAAGAAAGTTTTCCATGGCTTGACTACTATGTCATAAACAAAGCAAAATGTTCTGCTTTGTCTCCAGAAGGTATGATTGCTTAAGTTCTTTCTGTGTTTCTTTCTGTGTTTATTATCTGCTTTACAGCTCTGAGATGTTTTTTTGGGGGGCTTCGAACAGTAATCTCTTCTCCCATAATCACTCTAAATTTTCAGTGCAGCATGAGAGTAATACAACCAGTGACGTCACTAGGCTGTTTTGGCCACACCAAAATGGCCGCCAATTTTGGGCTTAACCAGCCAACTTCAACCAACGGCTGAAAAAGCAGTTTTCGCTTACCGTATGCGAAAAAAAAGTTTGCAGTGTTTCCAAGTAAGGTTGAAACTTTATTACTAAGCAAAAATCTCACATACAAAAATTTCGTTTCAGTGGCACTTTAAGGACATCTCAGAGCTGTAAAGCAGATAATAACAGTAGCCTTAGACATGAAGAGGTGGAGAGTTGATCCTGGAGCTTTTCAGGCTATTTTATTGGATATTTCCAGGATATTTCATATAAGCAAGCAAACAAGTGTGAGTTCTTAAATCACAAAATGATCTGGACACTCGGTCAAATGGCCAGCACTCAATTAAACAATATCTATGCCCATAAAGTAAAAAAGACATGAAAACAAGAGAAGGTGGCTTTTGAAAATATTATCCAGAGTGCTGCTGCATGAATCGCAGCAACAACGCTTCGAGTTTTCAAGTCACTTCGCTTCAAGGAAACTGGATGCTTTGTCAGTTTCACTGCGGACAAGATTGTGCTACAGTGACCTTTAGTCCAGTCCTATCTGCTACATCCTACAAGTTATCACAACAGCAACAATTCAAGGAACCCTCTTCTCTCATATGGAGGTAGCAAATTTAAAACTATAATGGTAAACTAAGCTGCCATGACCCGACAAGTATATTTTCAGGAAACGAGAGAAAGCGTGACAATGTCGGCGGCAAAAGGTCATATATGCAAATTAGTTCAAATTCCGTTTAATAAACCTTCGATCTAAAGGAGTGTAAACTAGTGACGTTTTAATGCACTGCTTTGAACTTGGATACTATTAAATGAAGATCATAGACATAAGTATGCGCTAAAGAACTCAAAGTAATCCATCAGCCGTGAAATATTGCAATTGGGAGATACGTGTAAAAGGGAAGCGAAATTCCCGCTCTGTTTACACTGATACAACAACTTTCACTTATTAGTATCATAAAAAGATGCCCTCTGTGTGCAAAGAAGTACTCGACTCAAAGCTTGTGAGCCATTAATAACTTCCTGATTGTGCGGATGGCTGATGCACTTACCACTTTTAATGCAGTAAAGTTGCTGAGGATATATTCGAACCTTGTTATAGACTTAAGATAAATGCGAGAATCCATATTTCAGAACCAGGCTGAAAACAGATGATGATATATCGTGTTTAGGCTTCAGGACGTGATATAAAAGTTGCCACACTCGTCTTTGAAGTCTTCAATCGAGTACTCAAGATGTTCAATAAGTCTACTGAGCTGTTCAAATCTGTAGCATTTATTTTGGTGAATCTACACTCTTTGGCGCCCTCCAACATTTATAATGTGTATTTCCTCAGGCTGTCAAGGCTGGACAGAAATTACAAGGTAGAAAACTAGTAGGCATCGACAATATGAAGAATAAACTTGAATAAATCTAGTGAAAACAAGAGAAAATCTATAGCGCTTCCTGCGTGAATACAACCAGTGATGTCACAAGGTCCTTTAACTCGGTTCCAGAGCCCGGACACAGTTTTGCTCCAAAAAGTCGATTTCAGCAGCTAAGAAAAGTACTTTCTCTTGGGATTTGACAGAAATAAAGCATGTTTGAAACTATAGATTGGGCTAACAAAAGTGAGTATGAAAATTTCGTTTCAGTAGCACTTTAAGGACGTTCGCGCTTATTGTTTCTGCGCATCCTTACCGTACATGCAATTTCACATGCCACGTCATGCATGAGCGTGCACGCTAAGCAATAAAATGACCAATGATAGGGCAGATGGCCACTGCTATAGCTTTGCCTGGAATTAACGATCTTGGACATTCGGTGACCCCTTTTTTCTTTCCAGAAACAGATTTTATTTACAATTATCTCCACATTGTCCAAAAATGAACAAAAAATCAATGCAGGAAGTTAAAAAAAAATTCAAGATTTCTGTCTATGGGAAATCAAATCCTGCCATCTTGCGGCTGCAAGACGCATGAAACTATGGTTGCTAAATGCAAACTTGTTCTTTAAGGAACCTCAGGAGTTGACTAAATTCACTTAATAGGTCCACTTAAACAATATTTGGCAGAGAACATTTCACTTCAAAGATCTGTAATTGCGACAGTTTTGGGCTTACAGACACTGTGGCCTCATTCGCTAATGAAGCCCGATTTTTTCAGATTTATGGTGTTCTTCCGGGCATGTTCTTTCCAAAACGAAGTCACTGACCCCCCCATTTTTTTTTACATTTCTGACATAATTAACACATCATCTTACAGTGGTAAAAGTCTCAGAAAAAAATCAATGTTGGAAAATTTTCACACAAACATCCCTAATCGCTGACTTGGGTCACTATGTTTGATACGGCAGCTTTTTTTAAGAGGTGTTGTGGACCAACCAAACAACATGTGTATGGAGCCTGGGATGACTACCAACCATGTCACAGAGAAGGGGACTAAATCCAATATGTCTGTTGACCACTCAAAACCTTAAGTCCCATCCGAACTATGCCAGAGGAATTTGAAAACATAGGTTTCGCTCTGAAAATACATCAAATGTTTTCTGTCCATACTACACTGGAGGAATTTAAAAATGCAACAATCACTGGTCATTTTGGATGTGTGTTTAAAGAAAACTTGGTCATGGATTACCATGAGTACATCATTTTCAAAAACTCCATTTTTAAAATTTTTCTGTCCACAAGAAAACAAAAAGCCTGCATTTTCAAATTCCTCTGGTTAGAAGAGAGCTTTCAAAAAGCTTAGTTTCCATGGGGAAACTGAGGAGAGAAAGTTGCTTGCCCGAGAGGAAAATATACTTGTCCTGCACAAGCGGACAGGGTTTTTTTTAGCCCTGTTTAGCCTATAAAAGTGATAATATTTTTGGCCATTGCATCCACCAATCCATAACTGTGAGCTTTCTCAATGTGAGTAGGTTCTCCTTTCTCTTTGTGTAGTGATCTTTACATGAACTGCTAATTATTTTGCTGGTCTTTCGACTGCTTTTTATGCCACTACCACAGCTAAATCATAAATGACGAGCACAGAAGGAAGCCAAACATTGTAGCAAGTTGATCTTTCCTTGGCAGACAATCTCCATTTGAACGTATCATTTCTCATTCAACATAACAATCACAGCCAAATAACCACGTAAATAAAAAACATGGATATCAAGAAAGCTCCCTCCAAAGGCTAAATGCGTTTGGCCTTGAGATCGCAAGGATACAATTAGATAAACAGTAACACCTTGAAGATAAGTTTATGTATAACAGAAAATGCGGCAGATGGAGTGCTTGCCTGCAATGGCTCATGCTTGATTGTCGCACTTCAACTCCAACAACCCATTCTTTCTTTTAAATGGGTCATTGAGCCGCAAATGACAAAATTCTGGTGGGCACACTGTCTAAATAAAATCGCTTGAAACTACCTTTAATTTGGATGTGGTAAAAAGCAGGAACTACAGAATACGGGGCCATTTTTGAAAGATACTTTCATATTTCATGGCACAAAGGAGTAGTAGGGGATACATAGCTACAACAAGAGGTGAAATGAGTAAAGGGGCCATCTAAGCGCTTATTTAGTAATTGGCAATCATGGCGGATCCGCGAGACAGTACCTAGACAGCTCAAGGTTCCTTCCCAACAACATAAATTAAAAAGAGTTTCTGCTACTATATTTATACTTACCCAGGTCAGATCTTGTATTGACAAAAAGCTGAGATGGGCAGAATCCACAAAGGAAGTGTTTGCAAACCTTCAAAGAATTTTCAATGTAAGAGACGAAGATATCAAATCAGAAGGATTGAACCAAAATATAGGGCAGAAGTAACTTGCAGTAAGCCATACGCTTAGTTATAAATACCTGAGGATCTGACCAATGCAATGCAGTCTTTTTTTCATTGGGGGCTCGATTTCTATCGACCCCCATTAACTCATCCAACAACGCGGCCGCCGAGAGCATCGACATCTTGTCAGCTTCGCACACGAGTCAGGGAAGAATATCCCGACATCCTTTGAGCTATCAACGAGTCGGTTTTATGAGAGCTTGGGTACTAGGACAGCCTGTTCAATATTATCGATTTT
>NW_028301547.1:13895000-13912500 GCF_042242905.1 Orbicella faveolata | reverse complement strand
GTTAAAGTAAGTACAGCTGCATAAAACACTGGCCTTTTTTGACTTCCTAGAGCTTGGGATGTGTATTCTCACTGTTTGTTTTCCAAACAACGAAAAAAATGTGCCTCAGTTGTTACTTAGATATTGTTTGCAAGCCTACTGGCCAACAATTTTTACACCTTTCCGGGCTGTAATAAGAAACTGTGTTACCAGTTTTTAAAAGCGGATATTTAATGAAATGGTGTTGTTTGTTTTTTGCTTAGAGTTCTCCTCCGCATGAACCTTATACAAGCCCAGTGTCTGGAAGCCCATTGAAGAACTTTTCCAATAAGTGGCCTAAAGTAAGTCCTCCATCAGGACCTAGTGCCTCTACCAGCCGTCAAACCCAGTCACCAGTTCCCTTTTTGTCAAGTCCATTGTATGATGAAATGGAACGTGAAGATGAGCAGACTTCTGAGGAAACATCCCATGGGATTCCACCACCTGTTTTTGAAGAGGTCATCAGCAAGGAGTTTCGCTTGTCACTTGAAGACAGAGGCAAAACCTCCAGCTTTACTGTAAAATATCACGATTTGCCTGAAAAAGGTTACAGCGGCAACTACATGTGTTTCGTGAGGCTTGATACCAGGCCACCGACAGTGTGCAGTGGAATGGGACCCACAAAGGCATACGCGCACGAGAAAGCGGCACAGAATGCCTTGTATCATTTGAACACAGTCTGCAGTTAACTGGGTTAAGAGACATCATTCTACAACTTTTACTTACAACTGTACTGTGGTAGACGACCTCATCTCACACCTAGAAGATTCAAAACTCAAGTCATCCATCCAGAATTTTGTTTACACAAAATAGTATGGGAACCGAGCAAAAACACCCCTAGACGAAACACCCCAGACTTCGCGTATGAAAACAATTCCTGCAAGGAAAAATCATGAAAAAAAACAACAACAACAACTGGCTGTATATTCCTCGTTCTTATGTAACGTATCCAAGTAAGCTCATTCTAAGTAAAAATCCCAGGGGCATTGTGTCTGGGGTGATTTGTCTTGGAGGCATTTTGACCTGTCACCAATACTGCGGGAAAAAAGTAGCGAACGATCACATTGCATTTTCTCAGATTTTCTACAGATTGTTTTACTTGAAGTTAATTAGTATGAAAGTAGAAAGGAATTAATTCTGAAGCAGAGATGCGCTGAAGCTTTTCGTGGAACAAAGCCTTCAAAGCACATAACCAGCACTGAGCAGACAACTTCTATGGCAAAATGTGGACTTATCGAGACTTAGATACTGTAAACAGTGGAAAAGATAGATGTAAATAAGTAAATCTTCAGACATTTTTAATGAGTTTTATTTCAAGGTGATATCTCTGTCAATTTGTAGTTTTAGATTTGAAGAGTTTGTATATGATTGATTTTAGATTTTTAAATTTTTATTGTACATAGTCTTTCTAGTTATAGTTTATAGATGATTGGTTTTTAGTCCAAACACCCTTACAAGCATCTTAGCTTTAATGCTCATCGTTTTAAAATAAAGGCTATTCATCTATCCGTCTGTCTTAATGTTCAGCAAAAGCACCTTTTAGTGAAATCGCTTTTCACTTGACAGCGAAGAAGACTTCCACTTAGGTTGTCGAAACGTCTGACAGAAATCTGCAAAAATAGACCAGGCATATTTTAATTCAAGGGAAAGTGCCAGAAATTTTAAGATTCCCTAATGATGACGGTTTCTTTTCAATCATGTTTTGGGTAAAACTTTGAGAGATGACGAAAGCAACGTTTTTGGTATCAAGAGAAACCCGCAGTCAAGAATTTGTCCTGTTCAAGGAATAGAACAGTTTCTGGAAGTGGCCCAACGATACACCTAACTCAACCACGGCTGAGGCTCATTTGAAAATGTGCTTAATGGAGATGGGTTCAGGTAATAGAGAGACCTGTCATGGATTTAGGGCTGGATGTGCCATTGCCCTAGGCCTGGCTTTATCACGAGCTGAGTTGTCTGAAATCATGATGGACCATGTTGGTTGGACACAAAGGCACACAGCTTTATTTTATTTTTTTAATTGGAATGTGAACAACATACAAAGATACACTAAACAGACCAAAACAAAACTAATACTACTTACAATGATAGAATTGCAATAACCTACACTTACAGTAATTCCAATATAGTTTCCCTACTAAACAATACAAATAAAAGGCACAGCGTTTTATTATTTAAAACTAGCTAAGGTCCTCAATCCTGCGGGTGCTTCTCCACGATTGTCTGCAATAGACGTCCCCTCTGTTTCTTCAGAGTGGCATAAATAATTTAATGCGTTTTCTTTGTGCTCTCTCCTCAGACTCACTTGCGAAAAGGTCACTTCCCGAATGATTTTCTTTAATTTAGTACGGGTGAGAACTGAGAATTGCGAGGTTAAAGAACCATTCTAGGGCTCTTGATTGAGACTTAATAAAGATGTAAGTGTACTGTGAAAGCGAAGGCTGTGTAACGCGTAGATCAATTTCCCCATATCTAAATAACAGTGGGCGCGAGTGGTGAGTGTTTGGGAAAAGAATACTAAGGGAAAGACTAACGGTATCGCAGAGGTCATGAGTTCGAATCCCGTTCAGCCCTGATGTTTTTTGTGGTCAAGAACATCCATCCACACTACGCCGGAGGAATTTAATTTAGGTCAAATAAGCAAATAGAACTGATCTGTTTCCTGTAGTTTCCTTTGTACTCGTCACGCCAAACGTCAGCATTCAAGAAGTTTTAAGAGGTATTAGGGTATTGGGGTATAAGTAGGCTATACAGGTATTATGGTATTAGGGTATTTGGGTATTAGGTTATTAGGTTATTAGGGTATTAAGGAATTAGGATATTGGTTCATTAGCGTATTAAGGTTAGGAGATTAGGGTGCCTAAGGGTGTTAGGCATGGCACGAAAAGGCCGCATTTAGGGTCTTAAAGTATTAGGGTATTAGGATGTTAAGGTATTAGGCTGTTATGGTAATAGGGTATTGGGGTATTGGGGTGATAGGATATTAGGGTATTAAGGCATTAGAGTATTAGAGTATTTGGGTATTTTACGGTATTGGAGTATTGGGGTATTAGGGTATTAGGGTGTCAGGGTATATTAGTATTAGAATATTAGGGTATTAGGGTTTAAGAATATTAGGGTGTTACGGAGTTAGAGTATTAGGGTATTTAGGTGTTACGGCGTTAGGGTATTAGGCTAATAGGGCATTGCATTCTTAGGGTATTAGGGTATTAGGGTAGTACTGTATTGGGGTACTGGTATTAGGGTGCTTGGGTATTACGGTTTTAGGGCATGACTACATTATTAGGGTATTTAGGGTATTACGGTATTAGCGTATTAGAGTATTACAGTATTACGGTATTACGGTATTAGGGTAGTAGTGTATTAGGGTGTTACGGTAATGGGGTATTAGGGTATTACGGAATTAGGGTATTGGGGTTAATTAGGGTATTACGGTATTACGGTTTTAGGGTATTAGGGTATTAGAGTATTAGCACTTTAGGGTATCACAGTATCACGGTATCACGGTATTAGGGTGGTAGTGTATTAGGGTATTATGGTATTAGGGTAGTAGTGTATTAGGGAATTACGATATTAGGGTATTAGAGAATTAGGGTATTACAGTATTAGGGTATTGGGGTATTAGGGCATTTCAGAATTAGGGTATTAGGATATTACGGTACTATGGTTGTAGGGTATTAGGGTATTAGAGTATTAGGGTATTACGGTATTACGGTATTACGGTATTAGGGTGTTAGGGTATTAGGGTATTGTAGTTTTCAAGAGATGACCTTTACTCGACGAGTAAATTTATCCAACTAACAGATTAAATGCTACACACCCATGTTATGAAACTGATTTGCATTACTCACACACATTCCACACACATTCCACACGCATGCATTCCCACGCTCGTTCCACACGGTATTACGGTATTGGGGTATTAGGGTACTAGCGTATTTGGGTATTACGCGCTAGTTGTACGCGTCAGTTTTTCGTTTGTTTTGTGAAGAAAAGTTATGTAAGAAAACTCTTTACTCTGGGTATCGAGTTGATTTGTGAGTTTCCCAAAAAATGCTTAATCATAACCAAACCCTGTTTTTGATAGTTTCTTATGGTTTCTGTTTGCTTGGCGAGTTTGCAAAAGTTTTTGAAACGAAAGTCTGACGCGTACATTCAGTAGCTCATTTGCATAGTGCAGCGCGCGCTCTTTCAAGTCCGAGTCGGTGTTTTCAATTGTCAACAAACCTTGACAAAGATTTATTTCGTGGTCTTTTGTGCCCAGATGCTGCAACAGTTTTCACGAACGCCAAAAGGCTACTAACATCATGAGTGTTTCTTTAACATGCTGAAATTTTACACTGCGAAAACAAAATAGACAAGGTGTTTTGATAACTCAACCAACGAAATCGAAATCGTTATTCGAGTTGATTAAAGAAAGCGTCATCGTAACTTTGCTGATTATTTCTGCTGTATTCACATATTTTCAGCTGAGCTTTTAATATGTTCTCAAACATTTATTAACCTTAAACATATTTAGAAAGTAGAGATATTATATGAGTTCGATGTACGTTTTCACAAAAGTGGGAAGTCCAATTTGTCATGTTTTACTGACTGTGCAAAACACGCATCGGCGGGCGCTCTTATTCATTGACAACAGACAATTATTTTTACACAAACAAAACTGAGCAGCATCTACAGACATAAACTTTATTGTCGCTTATTGGGCCTTGATAAAACATGAAGCGTTGCTTACAATTCAGGCGAAACTCAAACTTGCAATTACTTTTTTTTGTTTTACTTTTCGGTCGAGATAGACTCTGGCGAAATCCTCGCAAGCCTGTGGCAAGAGGAGGGAAACTTTGAAGTCCTGAAACGCTGCTATATCCAAACATACAACCAGTTTTTTGCTGTGGTTTGGAAGAGCTGTTAATCTTCAACATATGTGAAACTTAGAGTGGAGTAATGTACAGCTCATGTAAAAGAAGCATCCGTCGGAACACAACTTGGTCAGCGATATCATATCTAAGCTTAAAGCGGAACATACCTAAATTCGATACTGTCTTACTTCACTCAAACTGGAGCAGCTTACGACGAAAATACTTAAGCAAAATTCCAACAGACGTAAACGCGTTGAGTTGTGGGCCAAAAACATGACAAAATTTCGGGAATTTCGGACGCCATTTCCCCCGCGCGACATCCGCAAAAATCCTCGCAGCATGTACGCGCGTGTGTCTCAGGCGATGGCGCAATTTGTTCTAAAAATAGAATTATTGTCCCATATCATGGGGACAACCCCAATACTAGAAATGGCGCGCGCTTACGGTCTCCGTCCCCGATTATGGCTCCTGGTTATTAGGGTATTGGAGTAGTATGGTGTTTGGGTATTACAGTACTATTGTGTTGGGTTACTAAGGTATTAGGGGGTTAGGGTATTAGGGTGTCAGAATATTATGGGATTAGGTTATTAGCGTATTAGGGTATTAAGGTGTTAAAGTATTGGGGTACTAGTGTATTCGGTTATTAGCGCATTAGGGTATTAGGGTGTTAGGGTATTGGACTATTAAGGTGTTAGGGTATTGGGGTACTAGTGTATTGGGTTATTAGGGTATTAGGATATTTGGGTATTAGGGTGTTAGGGTACTATGCTATTAGTGTATTATGGTATTGGGGTACTAAGGTGTTAGGGTATTGGGGTGTATCACCCATAAATGTAATAAAAAACATAAATGTAATAAACGGCATGTCCCGGGAGGGACTCCCATATGGAGTGGATGGGGATGCTCGTCGGAATTTTGAATTTAACCCCTAAAAGAGACCAATCTGGGCGTGGCCGAGGCTTATGCAGACCCCTAAAAGAGACCAGTTTACAAAACAGACAAATAAAAAGTACAGTGACTTTTAATGATGGCGAATTCGTTTATATGAATTGAGTAAATATAAAGAATCAAAATTCTTTCTGTTTTGTTATTTCTTCGCGTGCAACCCTTAACGAGACCTTGACGGCTAAAAATAATGACGTTTTGCCCAGAACACCCAAAGCAAGACCAAAATCCGAAATTTACACCCCTAAGCGAGACGACGAGCATCCCCGTCCATTCCATATGGGAGTCCCCCCCCTCCCCCCCCCCCCCCCGATGCAATGCATGCAGAAGCGATGACGTGTGCATGCTATTTCTAAAATTGTTCCAATAAAATTGGAACATAAACAGACAGGCTGATGGTTAAGCTTAATTCAAAGTAAAAGTAAGATACAGCCTGTGTGGGAAGTAGCTGTATAATGTAAGTAGCTTTGCATAGTTGGGTTTTGAGAGTCCAAACTTACTTGTTCCCTTTGTTCAATTGTTCCTCTTTGAACTGAATTATGCAATTCACCTTTTTCCCTTTTGTTTACTTTTAGAAATGACCGGCGGTGAGACATAAAAATTTTTATGAAATAAAACAATGTAAAAGAATATTGTGATGGATGTCCCCAAGAGAAATCCAGTGGCGGATCCAGACTTTCACCAATACAGTTTATTTCACGTTTCACAGATAAGTTCAGATGTTTCAGTGCTCTTACACTGCTCTGACAATGCTCATTCAATTGAATTCACCTTAAGACAGCAAAATGTCCGTGCTAAACAGCGCTCACCAATGCGTAAATTTATTGTTGACCCTTGACCTATCGCGTGTGCAACTTGCTTGTAGATCTAAAGTTGTATGTATAGATGATGTGTTCGTGTCATCAGTTTGCCGGTGAGCGAAAATTTATCCGATATTACATGAAGCACAATCTACAATAAAAATCTTCTTTTAAACGTTGAAATTAGAGACACTCCGCGGTACCTACAAACTGCAAAAGAAAGCTGCAAAGGATAAGTTCCTAGTTCCCCGAAACCAAAGATGGCGAATAAACTCTTTCTGCTGATCCTAGAAGCTGCAAAGAAATGAATAAATAATACATCTCTCCGCATAAAGTGAAACGTGTTGTTTAAAGTACATCAACAACATGCGCAAACTTGAAAACAACAAACAGTATTTTCACCGTTTCTCTCTGAAATCAACACCTCATCTTGAAATAACAGACATTTGGCAACGCTAATTACCTCACCGGAAATTAATTTGGAGACAAACTAACTTCCGAGTTAGGATTTCGAGTTGGATTTCGAGTTGGATTTTCGAGTTAGGATTTCGAGTTGGATTTTCGAGTTAGGATTTCGGGTTGGATTGTCGAGTTAGGATTTCGAGTTGGGTTTTCGAGTAAGGATATAGAGTCGGTCTTTTCCAGATGGTTACTAGTAATCCAGCTGCAGCGAAACGGCTAGTTTGTCCGTAAGCCGTCTCGTAGATTTCCAGTCCAATGCAGCCGACAAAAGAATTCCTGTAGGGGTGGGGTTAGTGTTTTGCCTTTGCGCGTAAACAGCTACATTTGAATCACGTGGTGCCAGAACGACCAAAAGGAGGAATAAACCAGGAGCCATAATCGGGCTCCTGAATAAACCTATTAAACATAAGCTCGATCAGATAGCTGCAAGAAACAAAAGAATGTTTCTGGAGAAACGTATGGCTTTCTCGAAGTAAAGCTACGGCGTCTCAGAAGAAAACCGTACAAGGACAAATAATATAATATCCGTGATAAGAATCTACCCATTATACTTGCAAACAGTTCTAATCACAGCCGGCCCGGCGTCACAATATAGGATGCAAGTAAAATTTTCTCGGTAAATTTCATATTTTGTCCCTCGATAGCAAACACTTGGAGACTTTAAAACATAACTTGCAATATAAATGAGCCTAAAAAAGGCATAAACACAGGGCAAATTACAGGGGTGCCGCAAACTCGACGAAGCGACATGAAGATAAGAGCGGAAATCATGGGATGTGTCGAAAACGAAGACCCAGAAACGAAGACCGAAGACCTAAGACTCTGTGGTCTAAAACGAAGACCCTGTGGTCTAAAACGAAGACCCTGTGGTCTAAAACGAAGACCCACCGGTCTAAAACGAAGACCCACTGGTCTAAAACGAAGACCCACCGGTCTAAAACGAAGACCCACTGGTCTAAAACGAAGACCCACCGGTCTAAAACGAAGACCCACCGGTCTAAAACGAAGACCCACCGGTCTAAAACGAAGACCCACTGGTCTAAAACGAAGACCCACTGGTCTAAAGCGAAGACCCACTGGTCTAAAACGAAGACCCACCGGTCCAAAACCTTTTTTTCTTCAGGGAAAGACTATACACTAGGCTAAATTGCTCTCACTTTTGTAGCATATAAATTAAAATGTCATCTGAGCGCGCGACAAACTTGACAGTTGCTTTATCTCAGTCGGTACAACATGTCAACTTTGTGTAACGCAATGAAATTCCAACAGTATAAAAATATACGTTTTAGTGACGATTTTATTTCGTCACCAATATTTGTAATTGATTATATATTGGCCAAGTGTAAAAACGAACAACAGTTACAGAACTGTTGCGGTTTTGATATATGTCAAAAGTGTCATACACCAAACTTGAAAATTTCATTTTAGTCTCATCATACAAACAAAAAATCTTATTACTTTGACTTTTTACAAAACAGGCTCTTCATTTTGTATCAGATCACGTTTACATTTACTTGCGCGCTCAGATGACATTTAATTTATGGGCTACAGAAGTGAGGGATGCATGTGAGAGTGATAACGTAATTTTCCTGGGAAAATCAAATTCTTGCAGCACGTGGTGAATAAATTTGCGAGTCACGCAGAGTGGACCTTTGCGCCTTTATATGATAAGTACAGTAAAGCAAAGTAATGAAGTCACCTTATCATAATTTGCTCATATGCATTTGAAAAATAGAATATTGGTGACGACAAATTATACTAAAATCGTCACTAAAACGTATATTTCTATACTGTTGGAATTTCATTACGTCACACAAAGTTGACACGTTGTACCGACTGAGATAAAGCAACTGTCAAGTTTGCCGCGCGCTCAGATGACATTTTAATTTATGCGCTACAGAAAAGGAAACAATTTAGCCTAGTGTATAGTCTTTCGTGAAGAAAAAAAGGTTTTAGACCGGTGGGTCTTCGTTTTAGACCAGTGGGTCTTCGTTTTAGACCGGTGGGTCTTCGTTTTAGACCAGTGCGTCTTCGTTTTAGACCGGTGGGTCTTCGTTTTAGACCAGTGGGTCTTCGTTTTAGACCAGTGGGTCTTCGTTTTAGACCGGTGGGTCTTCGTTTTAGACCGGTGGGTCTTCGTTTTAGACCGGTGGGTCTTCGTTTTAGACCGGTGGGTCTTCGTTTTTGACCACAGGGTCTTAGGTCTTCGGTCTTCGTTTTTGGGTCTTCGTTTTCGACACATCCGAAATCATGCACACGTGTGACCTCTAAAAATTTTGCTATAGCACGGTCTTACGGCTCAACTCCACTTAAAATTCCTCCTTATAACACAACATGAAGTGCCCTTCATAAACACGAGTGAAGCAACAAAAAGGTCGAGAAATCATCATACAGACAACGGCAAATGTACAAATGTCACGAACCGGGTTGTGTAGGCTTGTCATTTTACACTGATGTCACTGATTAGCCATCGAGTGCCTAGAAATCTAGAAAAAAATGCCGTCAAAGAAACACAAAATAACGAGGTCGAGCTTCAAACAAATAATAAGGATCGAAAAGTACATTACGCCATTGGCTAGCTCTATCTTGACCAATAGCTGTCGTGTTTGGCCTGTCAACCATTTAAATCATCAAACCACTGAAAATTTATTGGAAACCCTGCCAAAAATATCCCGCCAAAAAATCCTAACTCGAAAATCCTAACTCGAAAATCCAACTCGAAAATCCAACTCGAAAATCCAACTCGAAAATCCAACTCGAAATCCAACTCGAAATCCTAACTCGGTAAATAGGCAACCTCATTAATTTGTTGTTTTAACCTTATACCTGTTTTTAATGAACCTTACCAATTTTTAATGAAATTTACCACTGACAAAACCATTATTGCGTTGGACGAAGTGGAACGCAAACCTAATTTTGACCTGTGGCTTTCCAGCGTTGGTTTGCCTGTGCACAGTTATAGGCCGAAAAAACCACATTCCTGTAAGGACACCAAAATGGACACCCCGCTTGATTTTTGCAGGGGCATGTCACGGCCAGTAAACTGGTACCGTTTAATGCTAAGGCATGTGATAAGACATGTGGCGAACATGTGAGTATGTGAGCAGGCCATGTGATCTCGTCTTTCCGATGGATCTTTCCTTGACTTCTTTTCATTCAGTCGCCGTACGGTTCGCTATTATGTGCTCTCAGCGTTAGGTTTGGCGAATTTTTAACGCTTCGACGGTAGCATTTATCGAAATCTGGGGGAACCGTCCTTGTTTATTAACACGACTTGGCTTTGGGATGATAACCATGTGAACAGCTACATTTTGATTGCATTTGTTGATTAGTTCCAGTCGCGACAGATAGCTCAGTCTTTATCCGCTCGAAATTTTATTGTTTGGAATCGGTGGAAAAGTACTCTGAAGGCAAGATCCCTAAGACTACTTTATTCATCTGGGGGAAATACTCGAATTAGTCTCACGGAGTTTATTTACGATAAACGACCACGCGAAACGAGCACGCGATTGCAAATGCTAGCTTAGAATAATGTACGTATAAATTAAATGTTCTATGAAAATTGAGAGTCTACAGAAACTGGCAGCGTCACGCAATGTACCAACAAATCGTGACCTCTTCACTAGCATGGACTTTGACACTATGCATACATGTTGATTTTAGCAATAGACGAAGGTTGAAAGTCAGCTAGTAAAATCATTTATTTACGGTATATATGCGTCGAACGCACTCTCATAATCTCTGATTACTACTAGTCTACAACCACTACAACCACTCTTCCGTTGAGAGAAAATTTAAAATACCACATTTGTAAAACTTAACAAAATACTAAAAAGTGCAAATAAACTGTAACTTGAATCCATTGTCACTACTGTAAACCTTCTGTTTTATTACAAAAATAACCTGTTTTCCATTGTGAATGGTTTTCAGCTGAAAATCCTGTGGTTAAATCACGTCTTCTAGACTCTTCTGCTTGTATTTCACAGACCAGACCTAATTTGCGCTCTTATCATGCGTGACAGTTATTAGCTGTTTTCATTACAGCAAAAGGATTAGTTCTTCAGCGAATTACTTTTTTTAAAGTTGAAAGATACATTGCATTGCCTCCAAGTAAAATATAAACAATAGCATAAACCAGAACTTCCCTCTCACATGACTTGAGTATTCTTTGGCTTTCATGTAAATGTTGTGTAACCCAACGGCTGCTCTGTTTTCCATTAAAGAGACCATCATCTAAGCTACATTAACCAATTCTGATCAAGAAAAAAACTTCAGCTAGCTCACCTTTTCGTTACACTATTCCCCATTGCTTCCTGCCATCTCAACTGGTTTCAAATATAAATGTTGTCTAACCCAACTGCCGCTCTATTTCTACTTAAGACACCATAATCCAAGCTACATTAACCAATTCTGATCAAGGAAAAAACTTCAGCTAGCTCACCTTTTCGTTACGTACACTATTCTCCATTGCTTTCTGCTATCTCAACTGCTTTCACAGCGAACTACTTCAATGCTTTTCTTCAATTCCAGTTCAATTTGACAAATATTTCAGCCCACAAATATGTTTAGTTCAGCCCTAAACAAAGCTCACCGATACCTAAATTTAATGTAGACCCTTGAACTATCGCGTCTCCCACACACATTCTTCGTTTAAAAGCTGAAATCAGAAGCACTCCACTGATCCTACAAACAGAAAAGGAAAGCAGCAAACGAAAAGTTACTCTCTCTGAAATCGACACCCTATTATCTTTAAAAATATTGGCAACACTGATTACCTCACCGGAAATTAATTTGTTGTTTTAATTGTGTACTTTCCATATCGATTCAAAGCCCTCCGCTGATCCTTCAAACAGCAAAGGAAAGCCGCAAACCCTTCATCTATCGCCTGTGCGACGTACTTGTCTATCTAAACTTGTATGTATGGAGGATAGGTTGTTATTGTGAGTTTGCCCGTGAACGCAAATTTAAACAGCGAAGGAAAGCAGCAAAGCCTTCACCTATCGCGGCCTGTGCGACTTACTTGTCTATCTAGACTTGTATGTATGAAGGATATGTTCTTATTATGAGTTCGCCCGTGAATGGAAACACTAATTACCTCACCGGAAATTAATCTGTTGTTTTAACTGTATACTTTCCATATCGATTCAAAGCCCTCCGCTGATCTTTCAAACAGCAAAGGAAAGCCGCAAACCCTTCACCTATCGCCTGTGCGACTTACTTGTCTATCTAAACTTGTATGCATGGAGGATATGTTCTTATTATGAGTTTGCCCGTGAACGCAAATTTAAACAGCGAAGGAAAGCAGCAAAGCCTTCACCTAGCGCCTGTGCGACTTACTTGTCTATCTAAACTTGTATGCATGGAGGATATGTTCTTATTATGAGTTTGCCCGTGAACGCAAATTTAAACAGCGAAGGAAAGCAGCAAAGCCTTCACCTAGCGCCTGTGCGACTTACTTGTCTATCTAAACTTGTATGTATGGAGGATATGTTCTTATTATGAGTTTGCCCGTGAACGCAAATTTAAACAGCGAAGGAAAGCAGCAAAGCCTTCACCTAGCGCCTGTGCGACTTACTTGTCTATCTAAACTTGTATGTATGGAGGATATGTTCTTATTATGAGTTCGCCCGTGAATGCAAATTTATCCGATACTATATAAACCAAAATACAATCCTAAGTCTTCTTTTAAAAGCTAGAATTGAAAACACTCCACTGAACCTACAAACAGCAACTCCCAGAGTGCATTTCGCTTCCCCACAGCGATAAAAAGTGCGCGACAAAAGCGCGACGGACATAAGCGCGACGAAATCACTATCCAAAGGAATTCAGCACGCCAGCATAAAGCGATGACTCACACCATACGTCATCGCTTAATAAAAATTGACCATAAATGTAATACTAACCATAAATGTAATAACTTTTAACCACAAATGTAATAAATCCACCAACCATAAATGTAATAAACTGAACAACCATAAATGTAATACGGCTTAACCATAAATGTAATAAACTGTTTTCAGCTTCACACGACGCATTGTCTTATTTCGTACAGGCAGGACAGGGCCCCCGAAAATCAAATTGGAGGACTCGTTGCTCCAGTATCGTTTTGGTCCAGAGACCAAAACCCGAGAGGGCATCATTAATGTCCGTGCGCAGATTTAGAAATCATTAAGTCTTTATACCAGAAGAGATCTCGAATCGTCCAAAATAAGTGCGCTTGAGGTGTTTGCAAGTGAAAACATTTTGAGACTTTCTGGCTTCGAAAAGAAGAGAAGAGGTAGAAATCCAGGCAAACGTTACCTTACAGAGAATAAGCCTGTTTTAATTTTAAATTTCTTTAACAGAAATCGAGAGAAATCTTGCCATCCGTGTCCGTTAGCAAAGGTCCTTCAAGCCATTTTAGCGGGAGGTAGTGGATGGCTCCGTTTTGTACCCAGTCAATCACATAATAATGCTGGAGGGAGGACAAAACTGCTGGCTTGCAGGAGGGATGGGCGAAGTGGAACTATTTTAAACAAGATTACTGTGCTTTGGACAAAGTTGTAGTCCAGGTATACTTTTTTGAACCAGGGTAGATATATTTGATATTCCACCAGCCACATAGGCCATACAAGGATAAAACACTAAACAAAACTACAGAACAAAACCTGGTTTATTACAACGTTAACTTTTCAAATATCAACTAATACTAAAAGCAATAATTGCTTTTAGTATTAGCTGATATTTGTAAATATATTCAGGTTTGTATTAACATAATAACTATTATAGCCGATAGCGAATCAGTATAAAACTGTAACATATGTGAAAAACAGTCTTTAACAGTGCCTAAGGAAACCGAGATACGCCTTAGTTTTAGGTCCGATACTATTTTTATTTGCGTCTTTAAAAGGTGGGTGGCTAACCACCCAATCCACCCCTGGCAAATGAATTCTAAAAGAATGACTAAGTCTTTAAGTGAGTCGAACAAATGACTGTAGAAGTGCGAACCGGAAGGGATAATGCTTGGCTGTTTTGGTTTTATTTTCGCTTGAAGCCGGGGCGTCCCAGAATTTTCTCACTTGCCTGTGAAATTACTCTAACAACCTCAAGCTTTTCAAATGCATGAAACTTTATCAACTCCCGGCACTTCAATTAAGTGCACTTAATTTAGACCAGGCGAGATTTCGTCTCGTATATAGACTTGATAGTCATACTGTAAGTACTTTCCAAATGTTCGCACGGACTACGATGATCGCTTCTAGGGTTTTGGCCTCTGGGCAAAAACGGTGCTGCGGGAAATGAGTCCTCCAAATTGATGTACCGAACCCCTGTCCTCCCTGTACACGTACGTAGCCTGTTCCAGGGAGCGGGCCAGCGAGGGAAAAAAAACGAGTGGGAATAAGGCATCTTCGTTCACCCACGACTATTCGAGAGCTTGGAAAAGGCCACCCTGTACTGACGAAATAAGGGAATGGCAGGGCTTGTGGCCCCTTAACTCAGAGGTAATAGGCAGTTTATTACATTTATGGTTAAGCCGTATTACATTTATGGTTGTCCAGTTTCCTACATTTATGGTCAAATTTTATTACATTTATGGTTGGTGGATTTATTACATTTATGGTCAGTATTATACTTATGGTAAATTTTTATTACAGTTTATGGTTGGTATTACATTTATGGTTTTTATTACATTTATGGGTGATACATTGGGGTACCAGTGTATTGGGGTACCGGGATATTAGGGTATTAGGATATTAGGGTATTAGGGTGTTAGGGCACTATGCTACTAGTGTATTATGGTATTGGGGAATTAAGGTGTTAGGGTATTGGGGTACCAGTGTATTGGGCTATTAGGGTATTAGGGTATTAGGGTATTAGGGTATTAGGGTATTAGGGTATTAGGGTATTAGGGTATTAGGGTATTAGGGTATTAGGGTGTTAGGGTATTAGGGTATTAGGGTATTAGGGTATTAGGGTATTAGGGTATTAGGGTATTAGGGTATTAGGGTATTAGGGTATTAGGGTATTAGGGTATTAGGGTATTAGGGTATTAGGGTATTAGGGTATTAGGGTATTAGGGTATTAGGGTATTAGGGTATCATGGGATTAGGGTATTAGGGTATTGGGGTATTGAGGTGGAAGGGTGATGGGGTACTAGTATATTGGGTTATTAGGGTATTAGGGTATTAGGGTGTTGGAAGTTTTTCAAAGTCACTTAAACCCGATAAACGCCAATATTCAGTTTACAGTAGAGATGCCTACAACAACTATGGGCAAGAACAGCATAGCCTTCTTGGACACTAACAACACCGTTAATGAGGATGGTAAGATCGAGGTGGGTGTATACCGAAAGGCCACACATACGAGCAAGTATTTAGACTTAAATTCACACAGCCCAGCGCAAAGCAAGAGAGCTGTCGTTAAGACTCTAATGGACCGAGCTAAATGCATTCCATCAACAACTGCACAAAGACAAAACGAGAAACGACGTGTTATTAGTGATCTAAAAGCTAATGGTTATCCCGAGAGCTTCATCAAGTCAGTTGGTGAATCGAGCAGAACAAACACGCAACCAAGACCCCAGGAGAATCCAAAGGCATACGCGTCGATTCCATATGTGAAAGGAGTGTCGGAAGTGTTCGACGCATTTTGAGCCGCGAAAACATCAGGACAGCTTTCAAACCAGTACAAACATTGGGAAATGTTTTCAAAAAGCCCAAAGACCGGCCGACAAAAGAGCAATTAAAAGGCATTGTGTACAAAGTGACCTGTAGGACATGTTCTTTCACGATGTCGTGGAAAGCAGAAGAAATTGGAAATCTCGGGGGACCGAACACAAGCCCGGAACCAATGGAAATGTCAATTCCGCAATTAAACAGCATGCGGAAACCGGCCACGATATACATCCTATTTACGCCAACATTCTTGAAACAGGTGTGAGCGGCAAGAACAAAAGACTGTTTCTGGAATCCTTGCACTCTTTCCTAGGCAAAAACTCCGTAAATGAAAGAGCACCTGTCCCAAGGGTTTACGCGTCACTGGTTGCCTCCCTAGGGGGCAACGAACAATAACGTCCCAGCTTATTAAAAATTCTGTGAATCGCGCGAAATCATCATTCTCTGAAGAAGACCGTAGGAGGCGGTCGAAAATTTAGAGACAATTTTACTTTTTTAGATCTGTTTTAAACGTTTTTTAAAGAACTATGAGCACAGATCGCTTAGGGTGTTAGGGTATTGGGGTATTGAAGTGTTATGGTATTGGGGTACTCGTGTATTAGGTTACTGGGGTATTAGGGTATTGGAGTTTTAAGGTGTTCAGGTATTGCGGTACTAGTGTATTGGGTTATTAGGGTATTACGGTATTAAGGTGTTAGGGTGTTGGGGTACTAGCTCAGCAATCCAGCAAGTCAAAATGGGATCCTTTACAACAAGATCGATGGAGATAAGAAGAGCTCCAGGTGATGAATATGGATGAAAAAAGTCATGCGAACAAATGGGAACGATAGTATGCGCTGTGGTATTAGTGTGTGGTTGGAAGAAATTAATTTGCCGGAGTATTTAGTGAGTATTCAAACATAACTTAACCAGACCACCTACAAGTATATGAAACTATAAAAACAACGACAACAATTTTATTCACAGACACAAACAACTAAACTTACTTTTTAAACAATGTAAAATAATACAAACATTAAACAACAGAAAAAATAAACGAGATATTAAATAAACAAGATTAAAAATCTGCACGTGTAATGACGGGGCGTGAGAAATATGGCCTCGTCAAAGGGGGGAGGTACATTTTTAAAATCAGAATTGGGAAGGGGGTTTAATTTTTATCTGAAATACTTTGGGGGTTTCAGTTTTGAAACACTACACTTTTTTGAAAACCACGGGACGTAATAAACGATCGGTCCCCTAAATGGAAAAAATGAACAACAGCAAAACGTCTACTCTTTATTTGAGAGACTAAAATGGTACAAACAGGCCAAATGTCGCCAACACCAGCTAGACATGACCGTTCAGTTTCAGTTCTAAGCCCTAATTCATATGGCAAAAGCTCAGTTCTGTCTAAAGAAAGCAGATTATCGCCACAATGCAAACGGCGTAATTGCGGGGCTAAATGGCGACCCGTTACATCTCAGGGCCGTTCCATATACGATAATGGACGAAAATTGTTGGACTTGCATCTTCAATGACTTACTGATGACCTCGGGCAGACCTCTTTTAGACAGCAGTTGTTGAAAGCTAAATTAACCAGCTCCTTCTCTGAGTCACCATGCGAACTAAAATTCAAACACGCGACATTCGAGTGTAGACTGGGCTAAACTTAAAAACACAAATTTAAAAAAGGGGTTGGGAGGAGGTGACAAGCAGTTCTCTACACGCTTTACAAGCTGCCGCATTTAAGAAGACTTAAAAAGAAAAAAAGATCACCAGG
>NW_028301547.1:13815000-13890000 GCF_042242905.1 Orbicella faveolata | reverse complement strand
ATATTACAACAGGTAGGCTATATCGCAGGTAACCAGAACGTACTTTCACTGTAATATAAGAGTTCATGGATCTGAAATTTGAAATCAAATTTCGATTGATTGATTGATTTTATTTTCACATTTTTATTTTTATTTTTTTCTTGTTTTCACAGGGGGTGGGGGTGGAACAACCTTTTAACTTCGCGCTTTATGCTTGATTTGACTAGTTAGCCGCTAAGGATGTCATATCATGAATCTGAACCTTCAACTGAAACATTGAAGCTGTAGACCCAATATTGAAACCAGACTCCTTTGTTTTCTTTTGGTTAATTATAAATTTCTAATCAATAAGTAAATGTATAAACATTTAATGAAAGGAAAAACTTGAGGCTTGAAAAGCAAACGGTACGGAAAATAATTTTGCTGATATTTCAAATGGGAAGCAATAAGACTAAAGTGGCCAGCAATGATAAAAAACGTTTAGCCAAAAAAGATCAAATTTCATGTTCCTTCAAACTCTGCGTTACTAATAGTACAGTGTATGCTTTGGATACCTGTTACACATTACTAAATATCAGCATGAATATATAAATAAAAAGTACAGATTCATGGGCATTGCAAAGTTCTTTATTTACCTTAGAACACTCTTCTTTAGAATTAAAATCAAAGCTCTTCTGTGCTTTATGATCCCCTGCATCTGAACTCAAAGCCCCTACCAAAGGCTCCTTGTCCTTTTTTTTATCACTGTGTTTTTCATTTTCTGTTCCATCTTGAGGAATTAGGTTTTCCTTCTGGAAGAGTGCTCGTCTGTATTTCTTGTAGCCTTGCATGGTTAGCTCTTCACGATATAATGCCTCCTCTATTTGTTCCCATTCTTTCTGGCCTTCTGGACTGAGTACTGGATAAACTGAAACATTGAACCATTCATTTTGTAAGAAAAGATATCTTTTAAAAAGTGACTTGAATATAGAATGGTTTCTCAATGATTCAGTGCATGGCCCAGACCTAATGTTAAAAAAGACACTCGGTCATCTTATTCTTGGATGCAGTAGCATGGGAATACAGCTGGTTATCATCAAACATGGCCGGTATAAGAAGAACCTCCCAAACTGATCAGAAGTGATAAAAGATCGCTGAAATAGCTGTACTCATACTGCCTGCAATGGATACAACATTTTGAGCATGATGCTTCATTTGAGCCTTAAGGCTGGGCCAAGTGATAATGAGAGTTGACAAAGTTCAAACCTCCATTTTTCATTTCACCTGAAACTCTAATGTACTCTTGGCGACTCCTCATCAACTCTCTAGCATTTCTACTGAATCTGAACCCGTTCAAACACTTCTTGACAAATTGTCGAGAGGGTTTCTTCCTGATTGGCTGATGCTGAGAGTTAAAGAAAACTCCTGCAAAAATCTGCTCTGTCAACTCTTGATGACCTCCCCCCCGCCTTGTCATCAGTGGTCCAAGCTTCTGGGAAAGGATGTTCGAAAGCCAGTTAATGCTCTCAGAGGATTAAAAGTTAAAGTCTGTAGTATTAATTTTTCTTGTATAGAAATGTTTTTCACTGCTTATTATTTGTGTGGTTTGAGATTGTTCAAATTCAAAACTGAAGGACAGACAATTTAAACAGAAAACTTCACCAAAGAGTTACAAACTGAAAACGAAATTCCCCCTAATCCTGGTTAGTTTATTCGGTCTTTGAACAACATAGCCATGGGTCAAGTAATACGGACAACATTTTGTTTCAACACTACAACAATTTTACATTGTGAGTTGTAGCAACATGTTTCACAATTCTGTTCTGTGACAAGTTGCTAAAATCTCCACAAATATCTTACCTAAGAATCCATCTATAGGACAAGCCAAAGGGGTCTCAAATCTCAATTCATAATGACATATTGTAGGTTCAACTACTGACATGACTTTGTTCTGCTCTCCACATCTTAATAATACCTGGGGATTCAATTGTAAGCAAATAATATAAAAATGAAGACACTCCTAATTTATATGAGGGCAAAAGGAATGGATCCAACTTATCCTTACTTTAGTCTTGAGCAAAATAATCTTAATTTATACTAATGTCTATCCAACTCTTGAAAAACTGTAGAAAGTAAAACAGTTATTTTTAACTATCTTTACTTCAAGCCAATGAAACATGTAACCACGTCCTATGATCAGCAGTGATTCACTGAATCGCTTTACACTGCCGTAAGTTACTGTAATTATCTTTATTGATTGCCTCAAAGAGCTAATTTTTTCTGTCCTATAATTTAGTCTCTGCAAGGAAGATCTCTTGTTATGTAGGAATGGGTAATTTTAAGAAAGGTTGCTCAACAAAATTGGGAAATTACAGTCATTCATATAGATTTGAGCAGGTTAGCTGGAGGATGTTTATATTGTCCCGTATCACGAGTTTCAACTAAGAAGACTTTTAGAAAGAAATGGTTTTCATGCACATTTTTGAACAAGTTTATCATATTTTTGACACAGTTAAAGGAAAAGCAGCAAATGAGAAGGGAAGAATTTATTATGTACAATTAATTAAGTGCAGCACAAACACATCTGAAATCATTATTACATGACTACTGATGATAACCGATATAATCAATGAAAATTGATAATCACAACTCTTTCAATCTTTGAATTTCATCTATTTCTGATACCAGTCAAATAATTTTTATTGATTTTACTGATCATTGATTTTCATCTATTGGGCACGCCAGGGCTGTATATACCTTTGTCTGCCGTGGTTTCTCTCCAGGACACATATCACCATTTGCAAACAGCATGGCTTGAAATGTGTTGTTGACAATGACCCATTCCTTCCACACACTGGGTAGCAAAACATACAAACACACTAAATTATATATATTTTAAAACCTGGAGTCTTGCCTAAATAGTTGTTACATGTAGGTGACATTTATATTAAGTAGCATAATATATAATGGTCAGTGAGTCGAACTCCAGATTGAGGGTAATCGGCATTGTGATCTTTTAAAAGCAAGACACTTTTACACTTCAGCAGAATGTATACATGGGTTCCAGTATAAAAAAAGTTGTAAATGGTGCCAGTAAATTGTTAGGACAAGCCAACGATAGCAACAATTTCATTTGTAACCAACATTATTATTTCTCCTGAATGACCACAATGGGTTAGGTACCCTGCCAGTGGGCAGTCATACTTCAAAGAGAAAAAACCTGGAGAACATTTTCTAACCTGTGATCTTTGTAAATGACTCTAGCCTAATTAAAGTACATGTTATTGATCAAATGCACAAGAGACTCCTCATACCCATATATGTCTTACCCTAGAATGCCTGCAAATGCATTCCATCTTACTGTTTGTTCCTTTTGAGTCACATTATGAAATGGACAGAACTCATACTTGTACCTGTAGAATCACAGATTATAATATATGACAATATTAGAAAATAAATAAATGTTACTTGGAAGTGAGCTTTCAGAAGAGATAAAGGCTTAAGATAACAACTAACGTTTTAGCTCAGAAAGCAAAAAATGTCTACATTGTTCAAAACTTGAGAACGAAGAGTGCAAGGTAGAGGACAGCAAGCTTGACTTGTTTCACTTGCAAGAAAGCGCATCAAGTGACATTGTTATGATGCATATTTTCTTGGCTGTCATGTTTCAGTTTTCTTACAACCAACATGACAAACATATTTGGCACTGCATCAAATCTGAGAAAATTTGACAGAAAGCATTTCATAGACTAATTTCTTGATTTTCACCAAGTGGAACCAGGAAAAGAGGTTTTTATCAACCCTTGCTGTGATGCTTCAGTAGACAAGAAACACTGGCTCACTGGCAAACTAAAAAGACAGTATTTTGCTGTTGTCGACAGTGTGTGGTACAAGCCATGTGTTATTTCAAAGTAAATTACATGATCTTAGTAGAACTGACCAATGACTGACTCTAAAGATGACTTCCACTCACGTTGATGAAATGTCAGTTGCCATTACAACAGTTCTATCCGAACTAAATTACATGCGTTGTACAATCACCAGCATTACAAGCACCAATACAGAACATAGTGAATTCAATAAACCCACCAAATTCATCAAGCTATTTACAAATACATTTTTATTGTATAAACACCAGTGAAATACCAGGATTTTTCCTTTTACTTCAAAAATCATATCTTCATCGCATGCAGTGAAGATACTATTTTTATCTTTCACACTGTGAAGATATCATTCCTTTTTGATAACATTTTTCTTGATAACTACACTTAAATTTGTTGATGTATGATTGAAAAATCGTCAGACCTTCTTCAGTCGTCTTCAGCAATCTTTGACGATCATCGGTAATCTTCGGAAAATGTTCGGAAATGTTTGGAAAATGTTCAGAAGCGTGTCTGGCCTTCAGAACAATTTTGGAAAATCTTTGGAAATCTTTGGAAAGTGGTCAGAAATCTTCGGAAAATCATCAAAAACATTGTCATTAGTATGTTTATGTAACAAACAGAATATTACATGCCTGCTTGTGGATATGAATTTTATCTTCTCATGTTCAACTCAATATCTCACTTGTTCGCTGCACTCACTCGTGAGATATGGAATTGAACACTCAAAGATAAAATTTGTTTCCATGCGTGGGCCTGTAATATCCTCTATTTTCACTTCATGAGTTTGGGCTTCTGGAAACTACGGAACATTTTCCTTGCAAAACTTCTTTCACTTGGACATTCATGCAGTTTGCTCATTTCGTTTTTCCAAAATATTAATCAAAATCAAATGAAAGTGTCTTGTTTGACTGACATTTTTCTGATTGGCTCAAATATGGCACCAGAGAAAAATTCCTCGGGAAAATTTGGTATGCTGCAGGTTATAGACGTCCTTCATGCTGGCACTATCTACAACTAAGAAGGACTTTGAGAAAGTCTACTAACATTTTTACTTAACTTGATTTACGGCACCTTTTTTAATAATAAACGAAACTAATGAGTGCTTTTTTTGCTGCTGTCAATCATAAAACCAGTATTATAATTATGAATATGATGACATTCAACAAACTTTGAAAAACAGAAACAAAAAAGTTAATCAAAATCTGCCAATCACAACCAACAAATGTGAACTTTTGAACTTGTTGAAGTGAGCAACTCTTTCCTGAGACATCTGCTAAGAGATTGACAGCAATAAAAAATACAACTTGCCATTCATTGAACATCGACCATGTGTTATTCAAAGACATAGTAATGGATCTTTCACTTTTAAATTAACAAACTACAATATGAAAGAAGTGGAAAGTCTTAAATGTAACCATGTTTTCCATCATCTTTATTTGAAGGCCAGCATTTGGAAGGTGACCACGACTTTCCTAGTATATTATATAATTTTTGAAACATAATCTAACTTGATGTTAAATTATTCCATTACCCATTATTTATTAAGGGAAAGCACTTTCCAGCCAAAACATGGAGATGGGGTGGCCCTGCAATAGACCCAAAAAAAGTCACCAATAAATATGGTCAATATGTGTGAAAAGTTAATTAGCATGATATTGATTGAGCCATATCAAACATTTAACTTCTAGGTGTTTGGAAATGTGATCAAACACTGTCTTGAGTGTTTGACATGTCTTCTCAATTGAAACTAAAACTAAGGAGAAAATGGAGAAAACCATAAAAATCTATGCTAATTAAGATCAGATTTCAAAACACCCTCACGGCCTTGGTTACCCTCAAGGAAAGCCGCTTAAAGCATTTCAAATTATTGTAGCCGTTAACCCAGAATTAAAGAATTAATCATAGCTGTCCAGTGACAACAGATTATGTCTTAAATTAATAAGTGTAATGAACTAATCAAAACTTAAAATAAAAACACGCCAGTCACAATTGAAATTTTATAAAGTATTGCTCCTAACTGGGTGAACAAACAATGTGGCTTGTTCTCTAGTACTATCCAGTTTGTTACGCAAAATGAAAGCAATAAAAATAAGTAAAAAAACACTTCAAGTTAACAGAAAATGATTGTATTGGAATAAAAACGTTCTCTGGTTAAAAATATATTAGAAACATAAGCTTTCGACTATCAGTCTATAGCCTTTAACGAATGAAAAATGTGGCGCGCAAGCGAAAATATATACGAATGGGGTGCGAAAAAATTGAGAATAAAAACAAGCGTGAAAAAAGCGAGAAGATAAAAATGTAAATGAGGCCTGATTACAATAAAATAGAGTATTGCTTAGGCAACGGTTTTGAGTTGTTATCCACGTCAACGGTTTTTGCTGTATGCCAAGATTCTAGTGTTTTCTGAATGCGGTAATTGCCCTTGTCAATGACGCAAGCATTGTCGAAATCAATGGAGTGATTGTTTTGCCACGCATGGTTGGCAACATTACAGCCATTTGAATAGTTCTTCAAGTTTCGTTGATGTTCCTTTCTTCGAGTTTGGAAGCATCTTCCGGTTTCTCCTATGTAATTCCAAGGGCAGTCTTTACATGGAATTTTGTAAACAACATTACATTGAAAATCTGAGGGTTGTCTGAACTTTGGTGACGGGAATTCTTGTTGAAGGGTTTTAAGTGGTTTGTTGACAACTCGGATATCATTTTTGCGGAGTAATCTTGTGAGGGGCTCGGTTAGGCCGCTGATGTAAGGGAGACATGCAAAACCCTGGTACGTATTAGATGGATCAGCCCATTTGAAGAACATAGAAACCAGTTCTTCTTGTGGAGGAACTGTAGATGGGGGTGGCTTCTTATTGAGAATGTTAGAAATAACAGCCGGTGGGTAACCATTAGCTTCTAACGTGGCCCTAACATGATTGGTTTCATGTGTTTTTCCTTCAAAGCTGCTAGGGAGGTTGGATGCCTGGAACAGGAGGGTCGAGGCCATGCTGATTTTGTGTTCTTTTGCATGATGGGAAGAGAAATCCAAATAATGGTCAGTATGGGTTGGCTTCCGAAATATATCAATAAAGGCAACTCCATTTCTTCTGGAAACCAAGGTGTCTAAGAAGGCAATTTGGCCGTTGTTTTCAAGTTCGATTGTGAAAGAAATTTTGGGATCACAGGCGTTAAGAGTATTGTGGAAGAAAGAAACGGCGTCCTTCTTGATAATCACAAAGCTGTCGTCAACATATCGTTTCCAAACCCCTGGTGGGACTGGTGAGGTACTGATAGCTAAATCCTCGATCACTTCCATACAGAGGTTAACAACAATGGGGCTAACTGGACTGCCCATTGCACAGCCGTGGATCTGTTTGTATATGCAGTTATTATAGACAAAATAATTGTTTGAAAGAGTGAAATCCAGTAGAGAAATTATGTCATCTGTGCTGAGAATTGCTCTGGATTGTAATGTGTTGTCATTGTTTAATTTGTTCCGAATGTATTCACAGGCTTTGTTGACTGGAATAGCTGTGAAAAGCGACACAACATCAAATGAGACCATAACTTCATCATCAGAGATTTCCATATTAGCCACTTCTTTGGCGAACTGTGAGGAATTGAGAACAGAATATCCATTGTGATTCTGTATCGGCGATAGGATTTCCGAAAGGAACTTGGATGTATTGTAAAGGGCGGAGCCAATGGAAGAAACAATCGGCCGAAGAGGGAAGCCCGGTTTGTGGTGTTTAATAGAACCATGGATGGCGGGAGGGGAACCGTCTGTAGAACGGAGTTTGCGATAAGTCAATTCATCAATCTTACTGTGTCTTTTAAGATCAAGGAGACAAAATAAGATTGATGAATTGACTTATCGCAAACTCCGTTCTACAGACGGTTCCCCTCCCGCCATCCGTGGTTCTATTAAACACCACAAACTGGGCTTCCCTCTCGGAAGCCAACCCATACTGACCGTTATTTGGATTTCTCTTCCCATCATGCAAAAGAACACAAAATCAGCACGGCCTCAACCCTCCTGTTCCGGGCATCCAACCTCCCTAGCAGCTTTGAAGGAAAAACACATGAAACCAATCATGTTAGGGCCGCGTTAGAAGCTAATGGTTACCCACCGGCTGTTATTTCTAACATTCTCAATAAGAAGCCACCCCCATCTACAGTTCCTCCACAAGAAGAACTGGTTTCTTTCTTCAAATGGGCTGATCCATCTAATACGTACCAGGGTTTTGCATGTCTCCCTTACATCAGCGGCCTAACCGAGCCCCTCACAAGATTACTCCGCAAAAATGATATCCAAGTTGTCAACAAACCACTTAAAACCCTTCAACAAGAATTCCCGTCACCAAAGTTCAGACAACCCTCAGATTTTCAATGTAATGTTGTTTACAAAATTCCATGTAAAGACTGCCCTTGGAATTACATAGGAGAAACCGGAAGATGCTTCCAAACCTGAAAAAAGGAACATCAACGAAACTTGAAGAACTATTCAAATGGCTCTAATGTTGCCAACCATGCGTGGCAAAACAATCACTCCATTGATTTCGACAATGCTTGCGTCATTGACAAAGGCAATTACCGCGTTCGAAAAACACCAGAATCTTGGCATACAGCAAAAATCGTTGACGCGGATAACAACTCAAAACCGTTGCCTAGGCAATACTCTATTTTATTGTAATCAGGCCTCATTTACATTTTTATCTTCTTGCTTTTTTCACGCCTGTTTTTATTCTCAATTTTTTCGCACCCCATTCGTATATATTTTCGCTTGCGCGCCACATTTTTCATTCATTAAAGGCTATAGACTGATAGTCAAAAGCTTATGTTTTTAATATATTTTTAACCAGAGAACGTTTTTATTCCAATATGTCTTATCCTGGTTACAGTTCTATTTTTAGAAAATGATTGTGGTAGTTTTTATTAATAATCTCAATTACCTAAAACAGGGCTTGGTTTCACTCTGGCCATAAGCTGTAGAACAATAATATTATTATTAATAGCAATGAAATTTGTACCAAATATTATAATAAAATAAATTGTCAATTTTGTTTAGAGCTTTCTCACTAAGAAACTAGCAGAAGTTTGAGTGAACTTTGAATGATTCAGAATATAAGTGAGTGTTTCTACTGCAGCTACACAATGTCATGTACATGTGCACTGTTTCATGTTGTATCAATTTATTATTGGCAGTGGTACAGAGAAAAGTGCAAGGTATATCCAGGTTGTTTTCTAATCATAAGCACACACCTTGTTTGCATTTTGGGGAGAGCTAGCCGGTTGATAATAGTTGTTCCTATGATAAAGGAAATAAAACATTCCAAATGAGGGTTACTTTCTTATAATTGGACAGGTAAGAAATTACCCAGACTAAGATAACATCATAACTGACTGCAGGTACATGTTGATGTAAGATAAGGCTCTAAAGAATACCACCATAAAATCTTAAAAATTGTTGTCACTGACTTAAAAATCTTAAAAATAGACGTTTCAGCTAAAATACTATAACCTTCTTCAGTGATGAAATGAATGTTAACTGTGTCTAAATGTAAATGAGATGTTTATAAGAATGTGAGGAACTCACTAGGGATTAATTTAGCATTTTGTAAATGTCTGGAATATGCACGTGGTCATTAATTGAATTACACGGACCAATTCTTAAAAAGCTGCCAAAGAACCAAACCACCTAAAGCATTAAATCAGCCCCAAAATAATCAGCCTCAAAGCCACAGAGGCTTTGTTACTTTCCCATATTTTCAAGGAATCTCTGAAAAAATTGCAAGAACTTTGGAACAATTCGACGTAAATGTTGCTTAATGTTACAGTTCCTAGGGAGTAATGCTTTAATTATCCCGACAAACACAAGCAATAAACACGCGTTCTATGGCGTAAAGGGGGGAACACCGCTCCGCAATCGGCGTGACAGACGAACTTCCATTGCGTGACCAAATGCCAAACTTATCTCCCCAGCGGTTAATTCTGCACTGGATCGGACAAGTCGGCGAGGCCAAAAGCTTGCGCGTCCTAGTAGCATAACTCTAAACGGCACTACGAGCTGACCTCCAGTCAGCATCGTGCTAGAGTGTAGACAGTTCTCAAGCCTTACTTATCTCCCCAGCACTACGAGCCGACTCCGCCGGCACGTGCTGGATCGGACAAGAAGAGGCATAAAAGAGCGTTAAATAGCGCCACTAAATTAGCGAAAACGAAGCTTGGGGAAGTCGCTGCAAGACTTAACCGCCACTGATACCTGCGGAGCAGGTATCCCCCCAAGCAAAAGAAGTGCCAAATTAAGAAAAGAGAACGCTGGCCATACGTGGCGCAGCGGACAATAGAACATTTTGAGGTGTACGGATGTACAGTTGGTAACAATCTGAAGACCATCTGCCAAGAACTTTAATCAACCAGTCTGGGAGACCAGCAGCAGCTGCCGTAGAGGCAGCGCCGATGCGAAAACTATGACCCTTAAGGGATTTATAAGGAAGACCGGCGTACCGGGCTGTGTCCCTAAGAAGGTGTACTACCGCCGACCTAGTAAGGTATCAGCCAGACTGAAATGAGAATAAGGGCCCCCGAGGGCACGCGGCGAGGAAGTATGAATGCATGGCAGTCACTGCGCAGAGCGGTGAGGGTGAACACGCAATTAAAAGCCGGTGACCCTCCCGAAAGACATCGGTCTTAGAAGATTTAAGAATGATTGACATCTGCCACGGGCTGGCCAGAGAGGGATGAAATAACACACAATTGGCCGATAGGTCAAATTGAGGGCGAAACTTAGATACCCCTTGATATGTAAATTCGCTGCAGCGAAGAAAACAAAAGAATGCTAGTGTGAAGGCAGCCCAAATCATAGAAAAATCCCGCTCACCCAACCAGGAGAGCAAAATGGGGCGTATGGTTAATAAAACCCTCGGGGTAACAGGTTGCCTTAGAACACGGGTATGACCCTGGTAGCAGAGAATGCCCCTAAGGACCTTTTTTAGTAAGAGTTTACCCAGGAGGGGGTCGCCATACCCACACGAAATGTGAAGATTGCGTACCGCGGCCAAGTAAAGTTTTATGGTGCTATGCTTAACTTTTCTAGCCAGGTAAGTGGAAAAATATATTAAGGTGCCCTCCAAGGCTGGAAGGATATCCCCATCGCTAGAGATGAGCCTGTTCATGAGACAAAATTGGATAAATTGCTTTTTCCCCAGAAGCGTACGTACGATTAGTAGTCCAGGCCAGGCCCCAGTTTGCGTACTTCGTAACTTCTTCTTTCAGAGGGTCATGAGCGAAGGCAGGATGGTGTAAGGGGTTCGCTCAGCTGTTGGAGCAGCTGCCCGGAAACGAGATACCTGAAAGTGTGAGAGAGCGTCAGCAATCTCATTGGAGATTCCCGGAACATGGCGGGCCCTGACAAAGAAGTTATGTTTCATAGATATAAGGACAAGAAACCGCAGGAGGTCCATAATACGGGGAGCTCTTGAGCGACCCGAGTTCAAGATGGCGACCACTGATTCGTTATCGCACCAGAACTGGATACGTTTCCCAGAAAAATGGGGAAACCATAGAGCACAAGCTACAACTATGGGGAAGAGTTCCTACCATTCGATGCTTATGCCCCGGTCTTTGTTAAGTTGCATATGGGGAGGCCACCTACCCTGAAACCATTTCCCAATATCCCCCAAAACCGATAGTACCCGAAGCGTCGGTATACAAACTCATGTCCGGAGACGGGGTGACGGTAGAGTCGAGGAAAAAGGAACGCCCATTCCACCCGGCAAGGAAGGCTTTCCACATATTAAGGTCCTTGAAAAATTCCTTGTTAAGACGGATGTGATGGAAACGGTTGGGTACGCCCCTGGTAAGGTCAATCATACGTTGCAGGAAAGTCCTCCCTGGAACGACTGCTTTGCATGCGAACTGCAGGGTACCTATAAGTGATTGGAGTTCAATCAAACGCACTGAACGGCGACCCGTAAAAGAATCTAAGAGTGCCCGGGTGCGAAGTTTGTCCTCGGGAAGACGGGCCTCCATACGAGTACTATTGAGCTCAATACCCATGAATTCCAGTACTTGGGAGGGGCCCAGGGTCTTTGACGTGACTACAGGAGCACGAACCGACATGAAAAGGCGTAGTAAGGTGCTGAAACTGGACAAGCATTGCAAGCGGGATGCCTCGGCAATAAAGAAGTCGTCTAAAATGTGAATGACGTTCCCCAGGTTATAATTGTTTTTCAGGATCCATTCCAGGGCATCAGATAATTGATTGAAGAGGTACGGGGCACTGCGGAGCCCAAAGGGGAGATAGAGATCGACATAGTATTGATTCTGCCAGTAAATGCCTAACAGTTGCCAATTACCAGGATGGACAGGGATCAGGCGAAAGGCTGATTTAAGATCTGTTTTTGCCATGAAAGAGCCCCGACCCAGGGACTTAATGATGCTTATTGCATCATCTACCCGAACATATTGGAGGGAATAGGGGTCCTTAGGGATATAATCATTAATACTGTCGCCCTCGGGATATGAGAGATGGTAGATGGTACGCCATTCCGTGGAATGTTTCTTAGGAACCACACCCACGGGGTGACACTGGAGGTTAGGAAGGGGAGGGTCATTGAAAGGTCCTGCTACCCGCCCAAGATTAATCTCCTTAGCAAGATTTGTAGAGACAACTTTAGGGTGTTGAGTCGCGGAAACGAGATTGCGGGACACCCGGGATTTTTCAGGACCGGTATAGCCGACATGCGTGCCATAGCGTAAACCACTAATTAAATTATTTACAAAATTACGGTTAGGGTGCTGGGATAATTCCCTTTCTAAAACATTAACGTCAATTGGGGTGGATACAGGTGGTGACTTGTTCCTAGCCTGGAGGTGGACCTTATCTCTTGCTGCGTTCGCCAGTGCTTGGGCTCTGATACCGCTGGCTACTCTGGTCCTTCCTAGTGGAACTTCTTGGGCAGCTGAGGATGGAGTGGCTGGGGGAGTGGCAGCGTCGGCAGACATGTGGGAACTGGCAGGAACTGGAGGTACACCAAACTGCGCGGTTGAATCTGAAACACACAGGCCCAGTCCTGGATTGCTGGCGGGAAGGGTCGGCACTCGGGCAGTCGCTGTGGCTGTGGTAAGGACTGGAGCAGACAATACAGTGCGGTTTAGCTAAGCCCGAGAACGTCACAGTCCAAAGTTCGCGGTCAACCTGGCCCCAATTGATAGTTAAATCACTGGTGGCCCGGCGGCGAAATTGTTCGTCGTAGGTCAGCCAGGACAGACCCTTAAATTTGGAAGCCGCACAGCTGATCGTTTGCTGATACTTTAAAAGTTCCAGGGAACGGCGAGGATAGGCTGTGACCAGAACTAACATGCAGGTTGTGTAAGCGTCTAACCACTTGTGAAAAGTGTCTATGATTGGCTTACGTTTACGGACCATGGTCATCCGAGAGGAGGGGGCTGAGCTGGAGTCATCAAAACGGAGCTGGAGCTCTGGGACCTGGGGTCGAGAAAGCGAGTCGGGGAGTAACAAGGCAAATTCAATGTATTCACCCCACAACATTTTTTCCTCAGTGCTTTTTTCCAAAGCCCTTTGGAAGCTGAGTGGCGTGGCTGCGCCAGGTCTTCGCTGTTGCGGACCAGATGAGGAAGACGGAAAGGAATGAAAAGACTGGGCGGTGTCGGGAACGGCCTGAGAGCGATGATTATGTAAGGCCTCGGCGACGGATTGCTGTACGGTCCGTTGGATAGCAGCCAACTGCCCAGCCGTAAACGGCATTTGCTGTTGTTCCATGGCCTGTGCGTGACCGTCCAGTGTGACGGATTGTTCGACAGGGTCCAAGTCCAGTGGCATTTCAAAGTCGTCCTCTGAACTCACGGAGGAAGAATCGTCGGTGACTTCAGCGACTGGATCGGGCTGTTCAACAGCTGGCCGTGCTAAATGCGTTTTGCCCTTGCCCTTGCCCTTTTGGACGCGGCCAGCCGGCTTTCTTCCCACGGCCGAAGGTCTTTGCGTTGGCTGGGAGGCGTTTCGTAGGCGTTTAACCAGTTGAGCCTTGCTCCCGGTAATAGGAAGGTTAAGTGCCTGAAGGCGAAGACGAAGAACTTCTGAGGTAAGTGAAGCAAGGCATTCTCCACTTTTCGGGCGACGTGGACGACGGTTGCGAGCCTGAGGTTTCGGAGCGCCACGAGGACGAGCCATAGTTACAATTTCGAGGGCTAACTAAAAGTTACAGTAGTGATATAACGAGCGAATGATGCTAAAGTCCAAGCTAAGCCTCTTTTATAGGTAGACTGATGTCTAGGTTTAAACCAATATAAAATCGTGTACCATGAAACGTACAGAGTCCATGCGGCCTTGAACGAAACAAGAATGGGGCTATTTAAAAGACTAGCCATACAAAAAGCATGATATAGTTAAACTGGACGTTGTTGCAACATGTATACGTGAAAGGCTATTGTGAATATTGTTTAAACTAGACAAGAAAGACTTCTATAATGTTCTAACGCGTAACAGTTCTATTGCGTTACGTTTAACAACAGTAAGCTAGTGACTGTATGTAAATAGCGTCACGCTCCATTAACTGCGCTTTAACGATTGACTTTAAAGCTTTATCATAAACCCGTCAAAACGGTTGGTTCGATCCTGAAGAAACCGAAGGACAAATTCAACCAAGACCTGTCAACTGGTGTTGTGTATAAAATCAATTGTAAAAACTGTGAAAAACTTTACATCGGTCAAACATCCAGAGCACTGAGATCCAGAACAAAAGAACATAAAAGAGCCGTCCTCACATGTGACAAGAACTCTCTTCTGGCGCAACACTGTATGAAAAACAACCACGAATTTGATTTTAATAATGTCAAGGTCATAGACCGCTGTCCCTTGTGGTCGCGTAGACTGTTCTTGGAAGCGTGGCATTCCATTCGCGAACCAAACTCAATTAATGACCACACGCACATTCCAGACATTTACAAAATGCTAAATTAATCCTAGCGAGTTCCTCACATTCTTATAAACATCTCATTTACATTTAGACGCCATTAACATTCATTTCATCACTGAAGAAGGTTTTTAGTATTTTAGCCGAAACAGTGACAACAATTTTTAAGATTTTATTACTATGCCTGACTACAACTACAGTATTTTTAATACCACCATACACTAAATAATATTATGTTTGGGCATTGGTTGAGCCTGCCATCGTCACGGCCCATGGGAAGGAGGTTATTGGGATAAACAAACTCTACGTCATTCTTTGTAACCTGAGTGAGTGGCAATAATATTTATAAGGAACTGGAAAACTAGTATGTTTTATACAGTCATGGACCTACCTCTCAAAATTGTTATACATAATTAACAAACTACTAACAGTAAATTCAACATTTGGTTTGCAGCTTTAAAAGTTTGGAATAATTTGAATAAAAGTAAAATTTTCCTTAACCCCTAAAAATTTTACAGAACAAAGTTAAACTTAACATGTTACAATCACATTGCCATCATTCATTCATTTGGTACTTACTGGTGGCACTACTTATTTACTTCTAGATATCAAGTGATTCACTGATTTATTAAATCCATTTTGAAATCACTGGTTATCCTTGCAATCTGATTGGCTCTCAGTGGTGCAATTTATTCAGCCAATGAGAATGGGACAGTAAAACAAAACAACCAATCAGATTTCAAGATTAGTTTAAAGTAATCAATAAAATTTCAGGAAAATGAAAGGCAAAAGGCCACTTTGTGGAGAATTTTGCAACTATCATTGCCAAAACTTTGTTGTTATTGTACTTTTTTTCCAAAAAAATTGACGAATTTAATTAATTACAGTTTCTGAATGATGATTATGAGCTCCTTCAGGCTGAAGACCTACTTTAATGGAAGTTTCCAACTTTCAGTGTCCATTTTGATGAATATTTTGGCGATTTTTCTTCAACATGTGCTCAAGATCCGTATGATACCGAGTCCAGTAAAACATAAACAAATGAAAACAACACAACAACAAATTCAGAGCCATCTCAAGAAGGTAGATGTTTCCAGGTTTCTGGTAGTTTCAAATGGAGCAACAAAAGAGCTCAACTCTGTCGCTGTGAATAAACATAGTCAAAATACGCCACACTGCACAAAATAGTGAATGAATGAATGTCTTGCGAAGCCCGTGCCAGTCCCGCCATCTTGGAAATATCTTAAAACAAATGTAGCCGAAAGAACTTGATAAGTTCCTGAGTATTGAGTCCTATGCCGAGGTCACAAAAAGAAACGGAGATGATAACGAGCTGGACTCCCTCAAAATCATGCCATTGAACGGTATGTAAAAGGAAAAAACGTACTATGCACTGGGCATCGTGCACTCGAGGGAGTTTCACAACTCAAAAGAAATCGATCGCAGAATTACACAGGATATGCACCTCTAAATTCCTTCTCCAAAGACAATGAAAAATCTCAGCCTCAACCACAGAAGAAAGGAAGGCCTTCCATAATTGATTCAGGCGACGAGAATTGAACTTTTATCCCTGAAGTACACTATTTTCGTTCTGACTTCAGAACTGCTTGTTTCTTTGTCATGCTCGAATAAGTTTTCGTCACATGACATCGTTTTGCATACTAAATGAGATGTAAACGCGTTTCTGGTTCCGCTTTTTTTAACAAACCGGCTACTGAAACAGTACACCAAAAATCTAAATTTAAGGCGATAAAATTGTGTGATTTCAAAATGGATTTAATAAAGTGGCAATTGAACTTCAGGTCGTGCAATTTTGGTCTGAAATCATACTTGTGATTTCAAATCGAACTCGCGCTGTGCGCTCGTTCGATTTGGAAATCACGCGTATGATTTCAGACCAAATTGCACTCCACTCAGTTCAATTACCATTATTTTATTCCACTTACTGACCAGTCCTTATTTGTATTTTCTTCTTCTTATTTTTTCTTCTCATTTTCTTTTTTCTTTTTTCTTATTTTGTCTCCATATTGCTCCCCCCTCCCCCTTTAAGCTTTACTTCCAACCAACTTCTTTATATATAAAAAAAATACTTACTATTTAATTTCACTCAGCTTGATTGGCTTTTATGTTATTCTGGCATGGGTTAATTTAACTAATTTTCTGTTTCAATTATCTTTTTTTTTGTAATTCAGAGTTTTTTCTATTTTGGTAATAAAGTGTGCATTGTTGTTGTTGTTGTTTTAAATGTTATATCCTTTCCAATGTGGTCAAAAAAAGAATATCAAGTTAACAAATAGATTCCATGTTGCCATGCATCTGTTCAGTAATAAATCACAGATGACGTAAAAATGGGGTAAGAACAAAAAAGTGGCACATGAGGCGATAGCCGAGTGTGTCACTGATGTTCTTACCACATTTTGACGTCTTCTGTGATCTATTACTGAACAGACGCACGGCAACATGGAATCTATTTGTTTTATATAATAATGAAACAAACTACTACAGATAAAGCTTTTTTCATTTCAAAGTCTCTCAACATAACTCGAAAGCCGGCCTTTGCCCACTTTGGCGAACACGAAAAAAGCCATTTGATGTAATCTGTTGTCTATACAAATTGAAGCACTCTCATTGGTTGCTATGCATAGCAAAGAATTGTGATTGGTCCAGGAAAATCATGCCACTGTCAAACTTGACTCAAGCGTCGCTTCTCGTGGAATGAAAACTTACAGCGAAAGCAGAATTGAACTGCGAAATCTACAAATCTTAAAGAAAATGCTGGATAAGTCAAGTCAGTTTTTGTCATCAGAGCAGCCCTGTGAGCCAAAAAGCTTGGGTGTTGCCTCGAACATTGCAGGAGTTCAAAAACTACGCTCTGAAAAATTGTGACTGCGGTCAACCTGGAGGTCATTCGATTCGAGTTTTGAATGAATGGAGCGTAAGTGATGGTGGAAATTTGAGTCCTCTGTGGTTGGTGAATCTCAAATCAGTTTGAAATAGTATCGGAGACACCTTTTAGCTGCAATACAGTTGGCCGTGAGCTGTAGTGAGCTATACTTTGCTTGCTGCTGTGCCCTGAAATGGACTGGAACATTTGCATCCGAAAGCAAGGTTATCTGTTCATTTTAACTGATATTAAGAAGTGGTTTTGATGTTTTATTCCAGACAATCACTGTGTCAACAATTATTTTGAGACTGAGCTGAAAAGTTCAATGTTTTAAATAAATTAATCTCATAAACATTTTGTTTATTGGGTTTGTTAAATTCGAGATAAAGCAATGGTTCTCGGCTTACCAAGACTAATTTTTAATTTGTGTTTGGTTTAGTCTCGCTCAACTGCTGACTGACTGCTCAAGTATTTTTTCTGAGTCATTTTCTAAAACAGAAACGGCTTTATCTTTCTTCTTCCTGCTAGACTATGCTTCTGGTAGCTGTTCAATGCCTGGACAAGACTTTCTTGTACCTTATCTTTTGCCCAATCATGTAAAATATAATCTAAATTCTCAAAACTTTCCACCATTTTAAAACACAGAGGGAAAAACTTTGAAATGATGACGTCAGTCGTGCATATGTCCTCTAATAGATCATAGGCGAGAACCAATCAAAATGTGAGAATAACGTGGGTTATTATATAATTCAATATAGATATCAAGTTTGTTTGTTCAATATCAAGTTTGTGTGACCAGCTAGTTCAATTGACCTAGCTGGTTACACCAAGAGTAAAGGTCAAACTTTGTACATATGTTAAATATGTTAAATATGTTAGCTCAAATTCCAAATCCTAGTCAGAATGAGTGTACAATACCCAGGTGATGTGATTTGAGTGAGGTCTGTTGTTTTTTTGGCTTAAGTCTTGATTCTCTAAATGACTGTCATCTTGGTTTGACACAAAAAAGGTCTCATTGGCTGCTTTCAATGACATTCTCAGCCATTGTTTCTGCCTATCCTTATGTTGCAGTTGATCAGTACGAATATGCACATCATGATCATCATCATCATCTGTCCTCATTGTGCCATTGGACACATAAGGCCTTTTATTGTAATTTATAGACATGAGTGTTTTACCAGAAAATACACCACTAAAACTCATACAAAACCACACCTGGAACTTGGGTGATGTATTTTCCATACCCTCACTACTGACGATATTGATGATTTCACTGATATCAAGTTTGTCTCTTAAATTGTCCTTAAATTCATTGGTGTATGATCAAAACATCTTTGTGTCTTCCTTGAAAGTCTACAGCAATCTTCCATAATCTTCAGAAATCTTCGGTTTTGGAGAATTTTTCAGAAATCTTCGGAAAGTGGTCGGAAATCTTCAGAAAATGGTCAAAAATGCTGTTATCAGTATGTCTGTATAATAAAAAGAACATTACACATTAGCTCAAAGATATGAATTTTATGTTCTCATGGTAAGAACAATACAATATCTCACTTATTCGCTGCACATACTCATGAGATATTGTTCTTGCCACTCGAACATAAAAGTCATATCTTCTCGCCACCGTGTAATATCCTCTATGAATCTGTACAATCTTCATGTATTTGTGCAGGTGACTTCTAAATTAGTTTCGATTTACAGGATTGTTAAAAGTTAAGCTGACCAGGCCATCTACATGTACTTCATGATCTCAGTTGACTGCTAGCTTTTTGTCTGATTCTTTTGAGAGAGATGACAAAATCAGTTGCTTACTCCCACGAGAAAGCCTGACTTAGATAGTCCAAGTGTGGTTTTCCGTTGGCTGAGGAACGAAAGAAGCGGAAAACATTTTTCTCACATAAGGCTGGGAGTCTGGGTACAGGTGTGCGGGGGGTTTCAGGTCACGTGGCTTGTGTAAGGTTTCAGTTTTTGTTTTGCCATCTGCCATTGCCTGACATGCCCCACCCACCCACCCGTGAAGTACTTGTAGAATGTGTTAAGTTGAGGTGAAATTATTCTCTAGCCACTTTTTGTGTCATTGTAAGACAATAAAGGTCAGGCTGTATGGTTCAACTTGGCATGGCGCCCAGTGGTGTGTGAGAATTATTACTAGTAGTAGTTGGTAACCTATGATTGTTCCATTCAAAAAGTAAATACTGATAACATATAGATTTAGCCAAGCATAAAAGCGGAGCCCCTGATTACAATAATTAACCATAAATGAAAAGAGGATTTTTTCCCCTGGATGAGAAACTCAAAAAATGATCAATTGTGTGCATGATTGTTCAGTGTGTGATTTCACTAATTTTTTCAAGTTACATTTTAACAAACCATACCAAATGAGTGTACCCAAGATTGTAGAAATTATATACGCAATAACTCAGAGACAACTGTGCAAGGAATAATTATGTTGGAAGAAAAGTCAACAACATGTCAGGGTTCAATTTCTGTCAAAATTTTGCCTTTGCATGTACTCTCTCCCTCTCCCCCAGAGTAATAACCTGGCTTGAGCCCGCGATCCAATAAAAAACCCAGTACCTAGTCAGCGGTCAACTTCAAAAAAAAACACGCGACCTCGATGAGCTCTTGACCTGAGCCCACAATATGGTCACCTGATACTGGTCAGTGGATACCTTGTTTTGACAGCTGTCAATTAATCATAACATGGATGTTGAATATTAAAGATGTACCTATGGTAACGGTGTTATTCTCTTATTTTTCAAGGAATGGGGCTTGATGTCCGGATGGATGGATGTACGTACATACAGACAGTCGTGTGACAACCAAAATTTTTGAGATCAATGGGCTACCAAATTTTCTAAGGTATTGGACTCTGCTAACGCACCTTCGGCGCACAGGAGCTCCGCTACAACTAAACATGACTATTGGCACATTTTATAAAGCACTCCTAAATTTGCTGCAAAAATCAAAACCAGATTGTATATTTTTTTAAAAGAAACAACTGAGGTCATAGATATGTCACAACCATTTTGTATTAAATAGGTGTAAGCAAAAGTAGTATCATCTAAATATAAATTGGCCTTTATTCATACTCACAATCCAGACCTGTATACAGCTGGTTCTTCCACAATTTTCACCTTTTCAAGTCTGGTCACTATAAATGTATGTGAATGGTGGAATTAATATGATTAATAATAACAGAGGTGTACATAATTATTAATATCATGTTAGCTTCTGGCAAAGTAGTATAAGCTGATGGGGCAGTTGAGTCACCAACACTCAACCTCTCTGAAGTGATTTTCAAGTGCAAGTTAAAAATAAAACAAGAAGATCTTTAAGATCTTACAACCGCGCTTTTAAAAGTTAACTGTTTTGATAGCATGAGTGACCCGAAGAAAAAAAACGAAAAAAAATATCGGTTTTGAACCTATTTCCAGCAAATTTGGCACACTGGAAGCTGAGAAAATTACTCTATTTCTGGTCATCATTTTTCAGCTCTTTTCGTCATATCCCCCCCTCGGGAGGGTTTTGTAAAGTTAGCGAATTAGTTGCAAGCCACCGTAATGGTGATTGCTGTTGGCGAAATGTTTATTTGCTAAAAAATTGCGGCCAAATCTTTCGGAGATGGAAGTCAGGACATTTGTAAGGATACAGAAAGTAATTTGGGACCAGTTGCTGACTTGTAAGGCTGAAATTATCCAGAAGTAAGGTTTTTTTAACGTGAACGTAACGAAGGCCACGTGGTGAATAAATTATCGGCTCTTCTCACTGTCTCGTTCTGTTTTTTGTTTCGTTCTCTTTTGGAGTCCGCCGAGGTCATTTTTTCGTCTAAATAACTTGAGAAAAGTTCGAAAAAGATGTTCCTCTTGAATTTTCAGCTTTCAGGCAATAATCCTGGATTTTTTTGACCGAAACGTAGGTTCACTGGTTATGTTAATGTGTTTCGGTGGCTATGGGCGACCGTCGCTTCCTTTGTCGACTCATGCAATGAAGCTAGGTTACAAAAAAAATCTAATAATATTTAGTTCTGGTTTTGTTCGATTTCGTTGAAATTTTAATATAATGAAGCTGGATTGTCAACGAATAGATTTTAATACTGCCGATATGAGGTAGCTATTAACGCTAAAGTGATATATCGCTTCGATGTCAGGGTTTTGAAGAGATTTTTTTGCAACGTGTAGGTTCGGCGTGATTTTGTAATCTGAGATTTCTGTTGACCCTGAAGAAACAAGGTTTGGCGAGTAAACATTACCGATTGCGTAATTCAAAGTTGGCCGAGTGGAGATCTGCGTCTGGTCTCCGACAAAAAAAAAATAAAAAAAAATAAACCAAGGGTAGAACATGAACCGCGCTCGGCCCATGGCCGCGCGGTTAAAAAAAACTTACAGTAACCATAAAATATGTTAACTAACAGTATAGATAAACGGTTTGCAATGCATACTTGTGGTTTTATGGCTAGTGTTATTCCATTGGGTTGACATATTCTAGTCTTACGAGTAGGCAACTACCAGAAAGTTAAAAGTATGATTCTTGGCTTGCACTGTCACGCAATGAAAAAATAATTCGAAAAACATTCAGTGGAAAAAGTTAGGAAATTGTGATGTTATAGGAGATTGGTAAAGAAGACACTTCTCCAAGTTTTAAGTCTGTGCATTTTCCTAAACTTCAGATATTCACCGAAATATTTTGCACAAATTTACAGAGCCCAGTATGGAGCCGCCACGTTGGTGTGCCTCCATGGGACACCAACATGGCGGCTGGAAAATAGCATAAACATCTGGAATTTACTTTGTCTATCTAGGCGACTCATTATCTCTACTGAACAAGTAAGCATTTACATAAATACTTTTCCTAATACTTAAACTTGTAAATAGGCTAAAATTCACAAGATAAGTATATATTTTTCCAAACGTGTTTGTAGCTTTATGTCGCGCACCGCCATAACTCTGAAATTCAAAATGTGCTGGTTTCCAGACGAAGCAAGCTACTGAACTGAAAAGTTGTAAACAGATATAAATTTACCCCCTCCTATGCCTGATAAGGACAAAAACATCGGTGGCTCTTTATTTTTAGATTTTTTAGATGACATCATGTGCAAGCCAAGGGTAATAAATGCGTTTGGTAATACTTTTGCATGACTTGTCAGTTCACACCAGGAACGTACTTGAGCCTGCTGTTTTAACTACTGAGCACTTCCCTACGAACAAATTTAATCAGTATTTCCTCCATGCCAAATATAGTTGTCAGTGTGACACAGTAAAGAAGGTATCTGCCCTGAGGGTGGGAGGCTATGGGTTCAAATCCTAGTGAGACAGAAGATTTTTTGCTTATTTTCTTTTTCTTTTTTGCTTTTTTTTTTCTTTTCTTAAACATTTACCTAAAGGCAGTATTTGCCTTTCCGATACACACTTGTGGTAAATGAAAGGGAAAAAAAAAAATGACTACAACAGAACAATAATATTGAGAAATCGGAAATAACTTACCTTAAAATCTGCAACAATTATTTTACTAAACTCACAACTGTAATTAAGCTGTACAAGAATTACTTAAAACAAAATAAGGATGCAGACAACACAATATGAAATGATATGCCCAACAAAGGCTGCAGAATGCTGGCAATTGCCACAATCAAAGGACCCAGCGAAGGATCACTCAAAATTACTAGTACCCAGTCTACCTATAGGGCAAAATATGCTCCAGGAGGTCTGTTACATATCATCCTGTATACATACATACATATCCACAAGATTTGCTCTGACTTAGTGGGCCTTATGCATTTATAATGCATAAGCCCTCAAAAATAGTTAACAATGTCATGAATGCTAAAATGCAAATAGACTAAGGTAAGTGATAAAAATATTTATAAAGTTAAAAGGGACATAAAACAATGATACAATAAAGCAATTTAATAATAAACTTTTAAAGATATGATATAGACAAAATTAACAGTTTTGTGCAGATTGAATCACACTGTTTAGTGTTGGTTTCAGTTCCATTCAGTACCAATGATATACAGCTGGAAACAGAAAACAAGATGCCTGCCATGTACAAATGCTACTGTATGTTGATGATCCTCTTAGCATAATGCTTGATGTTGAAGCAACCTCAGAATTTCTTAAGATATTGAACAACAGTCATCCTTTTATCAATTTCACAACAGAGCTTGAGGAAAGTGGAAGGCAAAATCAATTGACCTTCATAAAAATAAATTCCTGCATACCTACATAATTCACAATGTGACCAGCTCCCAGTTGGCTTGATAGCTCAGTTGGTAGAGCACTGCACCAGGTATTGCAGAGGTCATGGGTTCAAATCCCATTCATACCTGAATTTTTTTCAGGCTTAAATTTCACAACTGCTTAAGTTGTGTGTATAACTGCGATGATCAATCACCCTATGTTGATTAACATCTGTGGTTTCTTTCTTGATCTGGGATGATTTCCAGTACTTTCCATTTGGAAACTTCTTTATTATGCATTTTTAGTATTAAAATGCACCAAAATAACTAAACACTGCCATTTCTTATAATTGCAAGGATAAGTAGTTGTCACTATCCAGTCATTGACCTGAGACCCCTGTCCCTTATATGGAACACTGTAATCACATATGTTTTTTATAATGGAGGTAAAGTACTGCAGTCAGCAGAAAACAGACAGACACTAAACAGGAACTAAACTCATACCATTACTCAGCAGATTGTAAGGTCCTTACCCTCCCCTGTCTCCACTAAAACATGATGCTCCCCCCATCTTAAAGACGATTTCCAGTTCGTACCATGCACTCTCAAGAGTTTGTTTACGCTTTTTGTTGTTTCATGTAGGACATCACAAAATGTAAACATTTTGCAACTACTTACATGAAGTAAATTCAAAGCTTCATGTCAACTGCCATTATGGATGTGAAGCTTTACTTTTGCATTCTTCCTAATATTGCTTGATGAAACAACTTCGCAGCTGTAAAAATCAAGTTGGAAAAATAATTTGAAGGGTCTAAAAGATAGGTTATATGGTTCATAACGAATAACAATGATTTGCATTCCATTGAGTGAGACTTATAATGTTTATAAACTTTAGGGTGTTGAGACTGCACAGTACAGACTGGAAATCATCTTTAAATATACACAGTGGCTATTTTTAATGTACGTAGACTATGAGTAGTCCCTCTTTCGCTTAGTCCGTCGTGCATGACGCAAAAGAAAACTGCGAGAAAAATATGGCCGTGAGAAATCTTGGAGACAAGGAGCATGCGAAAGGAGAGACTACCGCCTAAACCCAAGAGTTTGCCCTTTCACAGCTGAGTGATTTTTTGGTGTAGGATTTCTCATCTTGACATCCTCTTATTATCGCCTGTTGTCAATAACCCCCCAGCGACACTTCAAATTTTTTCCGAGCAAGTTAATACTCACGCACATGTCACACAACCTCTGGTTCACAGATTTACTGGCTACAAAGTACACTGTAGGTTGAAAAAGTACAAAAAGAATCTCTTATAGCCTTTTAAAAGATAGAATACATTGACTTGGATTGGGTGGTAAGCAACAACTTGGAACTTCTATGAATTTGGACTCTTGTTGGTAGTCCTGTACAAATTATTTGCATTTTTGCTATTCATACAGGAATTTTTCCTGCTTCCATAGCAGACACAGTTTCAGTCAACATTAGATAGTTCTTTTCGTATTTAGTCCGGCTACTCGCAGTTAGTCTACTGAAGGATGAATGCTTTGAACGTTTTCTCCTTCCAAATCAGGTGAGGAATACATGCACAATGAATCTTGTAACGCAAACTGTTCCACGAAAATACGGCTGGAACGGTATTGTCTGAGGAAAGTGTTCAACTACTGTATGACATTCAAAAATAGGTTAGTGATTCTTAAATTTAATGGTAAATTTTAGTTATACTCGAGGAATCCCGCCTGAATAGCAGATACCAGTCGCTGTACGGTCCCTTCTTATCGCGTGACACGTGCGTGAGTATTATAATATTCGAAGTGTCGCGAGTGGGTCGTTCGCTTAGTATTAAAAGAGTACGCAAATTAATCTGGCTCAAAGAAAACGGCACTCATTGGAATCGCTTATTTTTCCTAAAGGTAACTATAATAATTTTGATCAGGGAGAATCAGCAATTACAGAGAAATTCAATGAAATCTTCTGACTCTCGTACGAATAGCAAATACAAGTCGCCGTACGGTAGCCACTGCGAAATATAAGGTCCAGCAAAGCCACATGGTTTTAGATTTAAATTATTTGTCTTTGTTAACTTCAACAACAAAAAAAATGGCTTAAGAGGCTTTTCAAGTGGGAGGAACTAAAACTCACCTCGAAAAAACAGGAATAACATTGAAGTCTGCAGAAGGAATCCACAACACAGCGCCGACATTTTTGTTTTCTTCTAAACTGGCGCCCGCGTAATGCACAGCAGTCGCACTGTAGGCTCCAGTCCCGCTGGTGCTTCAAAATGGCGGCAACCAAGAGGAGATTTACTGTTCCATCTGCAGAGGATTTACACGGGGAGATCCAAGTGTCAAGGCCAAAACCATTGTTTAATACGTACAAGAAATACTGTAAATGTATTGAGGAAAAAAAGGATGACACTTCCACTTGTACTACGAATGTTAATGATCGAAAGGGAGACGAGAAAAATGACCTTGCAGCAAGAACTTTACACGAGCAATCGCAAGAAGATCAAAGGATAGTAGAAGTGACCTTAGATCCAAATCAGGATTCTTTAAGTAAGGAAAGTAATTTGGAGCCTTCTGAAAACAATCACACATCAGCGGCTATAACGAGTGCTGGCGCTGGTTCAGTCAAGCCAACAGTAGGAAAGACATTTCGAGAAACATTCGCTTTTCTGGAGGATACAAGTCACTTTAAAGAGACAGTTGCTAAGATAAAAGAAAAAGAGTATGTCCAATTATACGGTACAACAAATAGTATTGATAAAGATAGCCCAAGCCTACAGACGTGTTTGTTTATACGCAGTGGCTATTCGTACGGCACCCCTACAACGACTTGTATTTGCTATTCGTACGGGAGTCAGAAGATTTCATTGAATTTCTCTGTAATTGCTGATTCTTCCTTATCCAAATTATTATATTTACCTTTAGGAAAAATAAGCGATCCAATCAGTGCGGTTTCTTTGAGCCAGATTAATTTGCGTACTCTCTGCATACTCAGTGAACGACCCACTCGTGACACTTCAAATTTTTTCCGAGCTAGTTAATACTCACGCACATGTCACACGATAAGAAGGGACCATACAGTGACTGGTGTCTGCTATTCATACGGGATTCCTCGAGTATAACTAATAGTTACCATTAAATTTAAGAATCGCTAACCTTGTTTTGAATGTCATAGTTGAACACTTTCCTCAGACAATACCTGTCCAACCGTATTTTCGTGGAACAGTTTGCATTACAAGATTCAGTGTGCATGTATTCCTCACCTGATTTGGAAGGAGAGAACGTTCGAAACATCCATCCTTCGGTAAACTAACCGCAAGTAGCTGGACTAAATACAAAAAGAACTATCTAACGCTGACTGAAACTGCGTCTGCTGTGGAAGCAGGAAAAATTCCCATATGAATAGCAAAAATGCGAATAATTCGTACGGGACTACCAACAAGGGTCCAAATTCATAGAAGGTCCAAGTTGTCACTTACTACCTGATCCAAGTCAATGTATTCTACATTTTTAAAAGGCTATAAGAAATTCTTTTCGCACTTTTTCAACCTACAGTGTACTTTGTAGCCAGTAAATCTGTGAACCAGAGGTAGTGACATGTGCATGAGTATTAACTAGCTCTCAAAAAATTTGAAGTGTCGCGAGTGGGTCGTTCGCCGAGTATGCAGAGAGTACGCAAATTAATCTGGCTCAAAGAAACAGCACTCACTGGGATTGCTTAATTCTTCTTAAGGTAAATATAATAATTTGGATAAGGAGGAATCAGCAATTACAGAGAAATTCAGTGAAATAGTCTGACTCCCATACGAATAGCAAATACAAGTCGTCATATGGGTGCCGTACGAATACCACTGCGTTGTTTATATGTTCAATATTCCTCCTGTCAGAGAGACACATCTGGATCTGAACACTAAATTTGAATTAAGGTCGTTTTCTATCCCAACGATTTTGTTTCACTGTATTGACGTCCTGTCTGCCTATGGCCTAGTCGTTTTGCTAACGTCCTGGGTCAGTTCACTCTTACAACATAGCTCTTCAAATAACTACCAAATAACTCTTTAGTAGAAATTACTTAAGACCAAATTGGAAAGTGAGGTAGAAATAGTCATCCTCACTTGACTCTAAATTGACTTCTGCTCAGGTTGTGGAAGCAGGCGCTTTTATGTTAATATATAGATTGACTTGGGGTTGACTTGTAGGTTGACTTGTAGCAAGTCTAGGTAGAACATTGCTAGATTTATATGTCTAACAACCTAATTTATTTTATAAGGCAACTATGACAAGCAATTCTTTGATTTGTTACAAGTATGCAGTGTGTATTTTTCACCTAGCCATAATCTTGTATTGCTATACTGCAGTTTTCTCATTTTACTTTGTCATTATATTCAGGTCAACTATAGACGTTAAAGGTCCTCCTGTAAGCTCCAAGTCAAAAAGTAATGCCATCATCGTTAACCCACGACAGGTAATTCACTATTTTAAGTAAACTGAAATAGAGAAAGACAAACACGTGGTTCAAATATGCCAACCTTTAAACCTTTGAATCATAATATTTATTCACTATGAATAGCTAACTTTGGTGGTGTTTTAATTTAGATCTTGTTAATTAAATATTTTAGAAAGGAAATCCAGTGTTAAAACATGTGAGGAATGTTCCATGGGAGATGGGAGACATTATTCCAGATTATGTACTTGGTCCAACAACTTGTGCTTTATTCCTAAGGTATGAACCATGCAATTAAATTTTAGTCGTATAAAGATTTGATTGTTCGTTTGTTACATTTTACAGTGTCTTAATTAATAAATTGAACCTTCAGCCAGGTTTAATTCATTTTCTCACAGCAGGATCATAGTGAGAAACAAACTTAGGAAATATAATATTGGTAAAATTAAGCCACAATGGGCAACAAAAGTAGTTGAGACACTTTTTACAAAAAGATACTTTTCGATATTTAACCTTTTGTTCTATATGATCTGCATCTAGTGTTAATTCTCTGATACCCCCGGCCCCCCAATGTTGTGTAGGTGCTGTGGTCTTTACAGTCTAAGAAATGTTTCCAAGATGCTCGAAAATTGAATTTTAATGCCAAGTGTCTTGAGCAACACTTTTATCGCCCATTGTAGCTTGAAAAAATGTTAAATATTAAAGTTAAGAAAATTACATTTATTTATAATATTCTTCATTTGCAAACACATGATTGGTTAAATCAGAAAAGTGCTTCAACATCAGTGTTTTGTTGTTGTATTGTTCTGCTTGATTTACACTTTCTAAGAAGACTAAACAAGAAACCAACAAGAACCATATGTAGCTTACATGAATAATCATATTTATTACAAAATTCTTGACTTTCTTTGGTTCTCTGTGCACCTTTTTGTCACACAATTAGCATTCAGTCATGTGGGTCTCCAAATTACAGCTGTTCAGTCACAAGGTCTTTTGACCAAACACCTGTAATTTGATGCCTATGCCATCTGTGAGTAGTTGCAAGCATTCTTTCTGTTTTTCTGCTGCAACTGTTTCTCTTTACTGGCTCAAAGGTGCAATGTAACTTAAGCTAAGTGGAACAAAGGTTTTAATGAATTTTCTTTCAGTTTAAGGTATCATCACTTTAATCCAGAGTACGTTCATGAGAGATTACGGCAGCTTGGACAGAGATATCAACTAAGAATACTTCTGGCTCAAGTTGATGTGGTATGTAGTGGACTGCTTGGTGAAAATCTTTCAAGGATCAGCAAGGATTTGTGAGGTTCCTTGAAGACATTATGCTGTCCAATCGTAATCAGGATCCTCAAACATCCTGGCTATTAGATCTTAAGGAGGATGAAAAATCTTTAATTTACAATTCTTGCCAGGATTTTCAAAGATCCACATGACTAAGATCCTAACGGATCTTCAAGGATCTTCAAAGAATTTGCCGAAAGATTTTGTTACCTGGAGGATCCTTACAAAACCTTTCAAAGATCTTTTTAAGAGTCATTGAAACATCCTGATCTTGACTCAACTCAGCTCAACTCAATCCCGCTCTGTCATTGTGGAGCATGAGTCCTCAACGAGGTTCCTTTAGATTGCCTTATCTTGGGCAAATCCTGCAGCACTTTCCCAGCAAATACCAGCACTCCTCATCTCTTCTAGCATCATTCTCCTCCATGTTGTTCGTGGACACCCCTTTTTCCCGCAACCCATTGGAGTCCATGTCAGTGCTGGCAGCAGTTCTTGCATGTGCTGTGGGCTTAAGGATCTTAGGAAGGTCTTTAAAGATCTTGTAAGATCCTCAGGAATCATGTAAGGTTTTTCACGAAGTGAAGTTAATCAGAAATGCAATCTACAATAATTACGTTATTAGTAAAAAAAATATACTTAGATATATTAAATTTTTCTGCATTTTTAGGTATTTTCTTATAATTTCTCTGAGACTCAGAGACTGAGCAATGTAACTCTTCCCATAAGTGATCAAGTTGTTAATTAAGTGGTGAGATGTGAGTATTAGTGGCCAAATGCAGATGGTACAACTGTAGTATTTCCATTTGTGGTACCAAATTTCATTTGTGTACCAAATTGTACCAAATTTCAATTTGTTGTACCTAAGTGTCTGGTGAAAAGTAAAGACTTTCATGATAGTTAAATATAAAATGAAGTGATAAATTTTGATGTAATAATCTGTGTGACACTTTTCTGCGGTGGTCATATTTACCATAAGACTGATAGCTTCTTCTTTTCCAGAAAGATCCTCACCAGACCCTCAAGGAGTTAGCTAAAATGGCAATGATGGCTGACTGTACTCTTATGCTTGCTTGGAGGTACATTTTATTTATTTACATTATTATCCAAGTATGTTTTTTCTTTGTTTGTTTGGCTTACATGTATTTAGATCTAACTACAGTTACAACATGCTGTAACCAGGCCTAATGGAGTGTGAAAACATCGAATCAATGAACTTTTCCCATTTGTGCCACCATGTTTAACTTTCTTTTATTCTTCAAGTTTGGATTAATTCAGACATGTAGCTGATTTAAATATTTTGATTTCATGTTATGGTTTTATTGAAAATGGGCTCTTGTATGTAAAATGTGGATTAACTTAAAAATGTATGTTTCTAGATAGTAATAATAAAATCCATCTTGTAAATAGGAATAGGATAGACTTGAGACTATTGGTAATTTCTCTGATTTATCACATATTGCAATATATATTTGTGCTTCTAGATGGTAGGCTTATTATTAACGATACATGTAATTACTGTTTGTAGTCCAGAAGAGGCAGGGAGGTACCTTGAAACCTACAAAGTATATGAAAACAAACCACCTGATGCCCTACTTGGTCAAAGTGAAGGAGATTATCTTAGTAAGGTAATGGCATACCACGTAAAGAGGGAGTAGCTGGTCTTCACACTCAATAACCAGGGATCGGGTGTTTTTTTGTTTGTTTGTTTGTTGTTGTTTTTTTCGGCAAACCAAATTCAGGAAAAAAGAATGTCAGATACATTTACTTCATGAGTTGTCTGCCTGTATAGTTCAGAATCTGGACTTTTGTCTCACTGGTCATAAAACAAGAGTTTTTGAGCCATATTCTGATTGGTTACGTGATTGGATAGCTGACTTCTGGTGCAATTCCAAACAGCTGTGGAGATGGTTGTGAACAGCGAATTTCCAGAGGTTATAAATTGGTCTCTTCAAGATTTTATTCTGAAATCCAGGAAGAAGATAGAAGACATGCATCTGAAAGAACAGTAGCCATGCTTTCCATGTAATTTGGCAAGAGCATCATTTATCAATTGATTCCAAGTGTCAAAAACTTCTGTAGTTGATGCAGTTGTGGTGAGTTCCCTGGAATTTACCTTTTATACCATTAATTTTATTCCCTCACTTTTGTCACTTCCAGTGAAATAAAAGAATCTGATATTCCACCAATTTTTTTTCAACAAATTCTTTGTTTCTTGAGGGATTATACATAGACATTACAACTTGCTTTTTCCCTTACCTAGAAATAAAGTAAACATGTACATTGCACTTTGTCACCTATACCTCTTCCAACAACCCACATAGATTTACGGTAAAATTTAATTGGCTCACATTTATAGCATGACACAAGATAAAATCACTGTTGACAGGTAAGCAATGAAGGGGTGGCAGAGAACTCATGAAGTAAGTGTATCGGGCATTCTTTTTTTTCCCCTTTTCCGGTTTGCCAAAAAAGAAGACCTGATCAAAGGTTACACTCTCAATCTCATGTGAGACTTGCTTGACTGACTTTTGGCTGCTTAAACCTGCTGCTGGGAATGAACCTGCAGTACTATGCTTCAGGTTTATGTTAGGTGAGACACTCGAGCCCAACAGGCTGGCAGGTCAGGCCAATATTTGAACTAAGACTGAAGAACCGTATGTGCCTGGCTTAATCATGAATCATTTGGCCATTGTCCTAATAGTAGCAAATTTTGGATTAATAAAATTATAATGATACACAGCGCACTGACTGTATGTTAAAAAAATACTATACAGGTTTAAATTGCCTCCCTTAGCTTAATGTCAGAAAACTTCAGTGATATTCTTGACAAAATAACTGAAACTACAGGCAAATGTTTCCCATGGAACTAGTTACGACGCAAATGTGCATGCTGATTTAAGCTTTATGTGACAGATACAGCTGCTTTAATTTGTGTTCTTTTTAAGCTCACAGACTGCCTTACTACAGTGAAGGGCATTAACAAGACAGATGTTGTCTCTCTGAGTTCTACATTTGAAGTAAGCGTGTAATTTCAAATTACCCCTCAATGTTTCAGTTTATTTCACACAGTCAAACAAAGGAATGCAGTGGGGAAATAAGGAGTCAAAAAATGTCAAATATGTCAAAATTGTAGAAGGATATCTATTTAGTCTTTAACAAAATCATAGGGCAAAATTAGATTTGTAATGATGGTCAATGGGCAACTTTCCCTTCATTCAGAGTTTTCCTGTAGTTACACTATTATTCTTCTACAGCCAATAGATGTTGCAGTTGTGAATTTTAAGCTATGTGAGTTAACCTTAAAATATTCAGGCTGTGTTGATACATGTCTAGCAAAATACCCTTATCTTTCATATGTAGTCCCTAGCTAACATGGCTACAGCTTCAAAGGACGACCTTGCTTTGCTTCCTGGATTTGGACCTCTTAAGGTATTTGACCTTCCACTTACTGTACAGAAGCTTTCAAAATATGAAAAGTTCAATTTCAGAAGGACAAAATTATACATCTTTAGAGAACTGTGCAGCCAAGGTTTAACAGCCTAAAAAGGTAGTGGGTTATTTGTTTGTTGATCGCAAATAGACCCTTTTAGCTTGGGTGGTTTGTTGTGACATTACATGTGACGTTACTCTTGAGAATTCTTGCTTTCAAGCTTTCTAATAGTTGCATGTATCTGAATGAATAAATTTTAGGTGGTAAAGTGTTCCAGTCATTAATGGCACAGTAAACAAAACAGTTTTGGTCCAAGTAGTGATTTGATTTAGGCCTACAAGTGCTTATCTTATGTCCATTACTCTGATTAGCACTCACTAAAAGGAAATTATGGTTTCTTGAAACTTTTGACAATAAAAATCAACGGTAAAACACAACGTTTCTACCGTACTTCAGTCATTATCAAGTGAATAGTAAAATTGAACAGTGAATATATCTATATCTATATATCTATCTATCTATCTATCTATCTATCTATCTATCTATCTATCTATCTATCTATATATATATATAAAACGGTTATAAAATGCCTCAAGCCAACAAAGAATGCCACTGCGTCAGGAGGATCAATGAAGATTCACAGTCCAAGCCTCACCGCAAAAATGAATTTAAAAACGTTTGATAAAGCAAGGACGGACAACTTCTGACGGTAAAAAAAGTTAAAAAGTTAAAAATTTAATAGAAAAACGTTTCGGTCTTAGACCTTCATCAGTTACAAGAGAAAAAGGACGAAAACTAAGTTTAAATACGGTTACAGTGTGGGAGATTACGTAACGAAATGAAAAATACAATATTGTGCTATTAATACATCGTGATTAATACAATACAGGAAGAAAATGCAAAACGAGAAATACAATGCTGTACTATAAATTGCGTCATACAGGGTGATAATTAATAGACCAAACGAAAAGAATACAATACTGTGCATAAATTACATTATAGAGCGTGATAATTGCAGAACTAGGTTAAATTCAACCTAAAAACTAAAAGAGTTAAAATAGATAAAACGGACTCTTGCAATGCGGTAAATATAACGGGAAAAATAGTTTGCAAAGATAAGCAGTTGAAAAAAAAAAAAAGAAGAAACCTACGTTTACGCTGGACAAGGTTAATAACAAAATCCCAAATCGAGGCCTTTGGAGCTTTAAAGGGTTGACAAACAACAAAATCCCTGGAGGGGCCCTTAAACAATAAGCTGTAATAAGATCACAAACAAAACCACTTGTGAGGTAGCAGTACATTTCAATAAAATTCCACACTCCTTGGATGATTTTGAATTCCAATGCATTGATCAGGTGCAGGCCCCTAATGACTCAGATGAGATCGATAGGTTTTTAATTACGAAAGAGGCTTATTGGAGTGCTCAACTGTTCTCTTTGGCTCCCCATGGCTTAAATAAAAGAAAAGAATTTCACTCCAAAAACAGAATTTGTTATAATTAACTTTCTCTTGTGTAAATCTGCGTTCGCGCCATAAGGCAGTTCAAAGGCCCTTCCTTGGATTTTGTCAGCTTTTTGGGTGTTAGGTATGCTCAAAGGCCCTGCCTGGGATCTTATTACAGCTTATTGTTTAAGGGCCCCTCCAGGGATTTTGTTGTTTGTCAACCCTTTAATGCTCCAAAGGCCTCGATTTGGGATTTTGTTATTAACCTTGTCCAGCGTAAACGTAGGTTTCTTCTTTTTTTTTTTTTTTTTTTCAACTGCTTATCTTTGCAAACTATTTTTCCCGTTATATTTACCGCATTGCAAGAGTCCATTTTATCTATTTTAACTCTTTTAGTTTTTAGGTTGAATTTAACCTAGTTCTGCAATTATCACGCTCTATAATGTAATTTATGCACAGTATTGTATTCTTTTCGTTTGGTCTATTAATTATCACCCTGTATGACGCAATTTATAGTACAGCATTGTATTTCTCGTTTTGCATTTTCTTCCTGTATTGTATTAATCACGATGTATTAATAGCACAATATTGTATTTTTCATTTCGTTACATAATCTCCCACACTGTAACCGTATTTAAACTTAGTTTTCATTCTTTTTCTCTTGTAACTGATGAAGGTCTAAGACCGAAACGTTTTTCTATTAAATTTTTAACTTTTTAACTTTTTTTACCGTCAGAAGTTGAAGAAACCTATGTTTCGTAATTAAATTAAACCTTTCGTAATTAAATTTTTAAACTTTTTTTTTAAGATTTCTTAGACTTTTTTTTTTAAGATTTCTTAGACTTTTTTTTAAGATTTCTTAGACTTTTTACTGTATATATATATTTTTTTCGCTCGAAGTTGTCCGTCCTCGTTTTCCACAATTGCCTACAAATTTCATTACTCGAGGTTTGGACTACGAATCCTTTTGGATCCTTCTGGCGCGTGGCATCCCTGTTGGCTCGAAGCATCTTAACTTTTTATATATATATATATATATATATATATATATATATATATATATATATATATATATATATATATATATATGCATGTAAGAAGTATGAAAATGGGGTCTGATCCAACGCTGACAGCAGATGAGGAAACAGGTTCCGATGCTTTGGCGGCAACAAACCATGAAATGGTAGAGTTCACAAGATTTTCAGGATATTTTAGTTGAGAAAACAATCATTTCAGTCGATCACATTCTTCAGAGAAGTAATGCCAATTGGATGAAAGTCGAAATGCATGATCAAGCATAGTTTCTAATAACCCATGTTTGTATAGGTCATCTACGTGGCTCTATTTTGTAATGTAGCAGGAGGCCAGTATTTGTGGGTTTAACATACACCTTAGTCTCAACATGTAGCTACATGAGTATGTTTGTTGAGCAGCTGGGAGCCCAAAAAAGGAAGTATGCTATTACTTTCCGTCTCCACGGTGAACTTAATAGAGGAATGACACTGGTTTAAAATCTCAAGGAAATTGTCTGCTGATGCTTTGTCCTGCATAATGGTCAGTATGTCATCCACAAATTTCTTGTAATATGTTGGCATCTTGCCTTCACGATCCAAGGTTTCTTCATTGCTGCACATAAAAACGTTGGCTAATAGAGGACCAAGGGGGGAGTTCATAGCAACTCCGTCAATCTGTTCATATAGCTGGCCGTTGAATGTGAAAAGTTGGTCCTTTGTTGCTGCTCTAAGAAGATCGACAAGGTCCAGCTTATTGAGATTAAGATGGTACACTTCATGAAACCAATTATTAATGAAAGCCTTGTCAGGGAGTAGTTGTATGGTCTCCTCCAGGAGTACATTGGTGAACAGGGAAGAAACATCATAGGAAACCAGAATATCTCTGTTGTTCATCGCCAATTCGTGGACCTATGATGTAGCCAATTTGTGGCTACATCATAGGTCATGAAATGTCAAGGGGCATGAGTGCACGTGTCGCATAAGCTGTCAAATTGCAAAAAGGTGAGACAACCTACTTCCATGATTTACTTGTTTGATCTAAATAAACGCCGGACTGGTTACTGGAAATGTGTATAGTTTATCAGAACACAAGACAATTTAGAATTAACTTTTGAGACCGTTGTCACTGAAAACGGATTTCAGAAACAAATCTGAAAAGCCAATGAAAATGGACTGAAACGGTGAAACTAAAAGGAGATAAACAAGTAGGTCAAAACTTCATTGAATTGAAACATATAGCAGTGGTAATTTTGTTAAATTATTTAAAAACAGAGGAAATGCTTAAGAATTGTAAAGCTAAATGACTAGGATGGTCTAGGATGTGTTTTGACTCTGCCAATTTACAGGGGACGGGAGCAGCACAGAAAAGGGCGGGAGGCGGGAGATGAAGGTACGGGAAGCAGGAGAGCAGGGTACAGGAGGCAGGAGGTTCTGACCCCCCTGTCCCCCCCCCCCCCCCCCACTATCTGAGTTACTTGCTCGCTATCGTTGCCGAGATTTATTACAAATCGTAAGTAGACGGCACACAAGCCGATTCAATGACAAGAGAACAAACCCATTTGTAATCTGTAAAACCAATTTACTACAGGAAAAAAAAATTAACATGTTATTTGCCGGCTTAGGGTCGGTCCTTATGGTGAGAAACTGTGACCTCAGGCTTGAAAATGCTGCCCTCAGCCTGCGGCCTCAGGCAGACCTCGGTCACAGTTTTTCACCATACGGACCTCCCAGCCGGCAAATAACATATATATAGCAGTAAGATAAAAGAAATCTGAAATCATTCGGGCCGTGCGAATTGCCGCCAAAAACATGACGTGGGCACTGAGCCGTGACAGCAGCACTGAAATATTCGACAGCCGGGGTTAAGTTAAAGCTCAGTTTTTCGTCTGAAAAAGAAGTGAAAAACCCAGCAATTGCTGTTCAGTACCTAGGACAAATTGAAAAGAAAATAGAGATGGCACAAATGAAGGTCATAAAACATTTTCTTTCAAAAATATGATTAAAATTAGTTATTTTATCTCCAGTGAATGTACGCGTAATGTAATTAGTTCTTTACGACATGCAACACAGTGCCTGGCTTGCACATGGAGGATTTTCGAGAATAAATAACTACAATGTATTTGGGAAAAAAATTAATAAAAGAAGATTTCTTTCAACAAAAGAAACAAACTTACACAATCTTTAAACTCGGCAACTGTAAGATGTTTGTGTAAATATTGAAAGTGAGATATAAAACTGGTGAGCTTATCGAGCAGGGAAGTATGAATAAATACATGCACTATTTCAAGGCTTCATTATAAAGTGAAACATTTGCAAAATATGTCAAGTTTAAGTTTGATTGTATTAATTTTATCACTTTTGAAATCACAAACGAAAAACCCAAACTACCGCAAAGGTTCAAAAAGTCGATGATAGTCCACATGCTTAGTCAGAAAATATTCTGAGCTTAAATCCGCGGGAAACTTCACAAAGTATCACAGGCTTGTGCTTGCAACGGTAACCAATCACAAGCTTCATCACGTTCAATGAATTCCACCCCTAGCACTGTGTTAGAGCCACTCAAAACTTGTCTTTTAACAAAATACACGTCAAACCTCAATCTAGTACCTTCAATGCCAGCAAACTCTTTTCTCATTTGGGTTTCTCATCTGTTTTTACATGCGTGATTGGGAATGTTTTTGATGTTTTTGATACTTTTTTCGAATTTGATATGGATGACGATGATTAAACTGTTCAAGTAACACAATACATTACGTGTATGTTTTTCTCAGTGAAATTGCTTTTCTTTAACAAAAGAACTTAAAACCGTGATTGCTTAAAATACAGTGAAATGCACTTTTTAGAACCCCAATTTCAAAATTTCCGCGGGGAGGCTCCCGGACCCCTCAATAAAAGGTTGCGGTCGGTCCCCCCCCTCCTCCACGTTGCTCCTATAAAACCACCCCACGTCTTTTTATCAGCATTGTCTGCTGCCTATTCAAAGTTATTCTCCCTCTACTTCAAATTTTCGGGAGAACCCTGCAGGTGTCTTAAGTTACTATGAAGTCAGTGTTTGACCTCACCACTCAACATTTCATCATTCACCAACTGGAGAATGGGGGGGGGGGGGGGGGGTGGATTGTTTCATTGCAACCCCAAACAACAGCTACATACAAGACTATGTTTTCTTAGACTAAGTTTAAAAAATATTCCTATAATCATTTTCTACATGCCCAATATTTATTTTTTGCCACTCAGGCCCAGAGACTGCATGATCTGATCCAGCTGCCATTTGTGGCTAAGAAATCAAAAGAAACAGAAGATGACAAGACAGTGTAACATCATGTTATTGCCAACCGCATCTTCCAGTTATAAATTAAAAACAAGAGATACACTGTAGACAAGACATAGAGTCAATTTACCTATAAAGCATGATCAGTTGCATCCACGTGATTGAAGTATAATCAATTTATTGTAATATTACTTACTGTCAGTAACAATGTTACAGTACAGTGCCACTGAATGTAATTTTGCGATGGTTTATAAGACTTAAAATACCTTATTATAGGGAATTAACAATGCATGTTAACGTGAATGTCAAAAATTTGCGTTAATTTTATGTATCTTAATTTACCTCACTGTTAATTAAAATGACCTTAATTTGAATCATCGTTACTTTAAGACACCTTTATTGTCAGCAAAGCAACTTGGCTGGAAGTAAAGGCAGCGTTTCTACATGATACAGTGTCCGCTATAGTTGAAGATGAAATTCCCAGTGAACTTATTCGAAACGTTGACCAAACACCGTCAAAGTTCGTACTGACTGATAACGTCCCGATGGCAGAGAAAAGTTCAAAGCATGTATCCAGAAAAGGAAGGGGCGCATTACAACCCTGCACCCATTCATGCCCTAGTTTGTATGGCTACCTTGTGTTTTTTGCTGGAAATAAAGAGCAAATTTTGTGGTTGGATGTTGTTGGTTTCTAACAAAATAAGTGCGAAAACTATCAAATTCGCGTCTTAATTGTGCAAACATACCACACGGAAATTCGCGGTAATAAAAAGTTTGTAAACATAACTTTTCAGAAATTTGCATTAATTTTTTAACACGTAAATTTTGTTCGCGTTGTTAACATGCTTCGTTATATTCCTATGATAAGGTAGCCAGAATAAACCATATACATTGTAGTTGTTTAGTGTATGAAATTACAGTATATAAATGCTGCACACTTAAAATAAATTTGAGATTAATTCCTGCCAACAACGCTCACTTGACAAAGGTGCCAGGACTGAGTTGAAAGCTTGTGACAGCTAAAAATATGAAGTCTGTTTCTGTATCTCATACGCAGTTTCAAATAAATTGTTCTATTTTAACATTGACTTTAATATCTTATGAATTAACATATCAGAGAGTCCCAGACTCGAAGGCTGAAGTGGTGCTTGTGGGTCTATACTCCTTGGTTGTATGCTGTACCCTTGCTCAAGAAGTGCTCTCTTTTCTATTTCCTCTCACACTCAGTTTGACTGCAACCTTTTAGCTTCGGTAGCCAATAGAAGAACAAAACCCCCAAGGTAAGAATGCCATGGATGCACTGACAATGTGGTGAGAGAAAGTAAAAAAAAAATGACCTGACTTCTTTACCCCATTCCCCCAGTTTCAGTGCGCTTCCCAGTTTAATATCATTACCAAATTTTCGGTACCCTATTTATGACCTTATCGTATCTATAACAAAACTGTCTATCATGATGGGTTCTCTGCACACCTATTTGTCATGTAATCGACGCTCGATCATGTGGGTGGCCAATTACAGGTATCCAATTACAACTTGTTGAAATTGGATACCTGTAACTGGATACCTTAACCATTTGCATGTCAATTATATGCGCTTTAATGGTTTTCTTAATATTTCCTACATTTGTAGAAGGCGCTACTCACTTTTTTGCTCAAAAGAAGTTCTCAAGAGGCTTGGCTTTCAAAATTTTGTTCTTGATACAATTAATTAGTAATTGAACCCTGTGTCGTATTCAGGGAGTAATCATGCTCATAATTTCAAATCGGCCTCACACAGCGCACTCATCTGACTTTGAAATTACTCTCCCAATAACTCCCTAAATTGTACTCTGCTCAGTCTAATTACTACAGTCAAACCACCAGTTGCGACCACCTCTCGTAAGCGACCATGACCACTTTTAGAACTAAAAGTTTCAAACTTTCTTTTGTTTTTAACCTCCCTTAAGCGACCACCAGACATTATAGAGCGTAAATTGGATAAGGTGTTGTAACGTTATATCATTCCTGGGTAGTTCAAGAGACGGAAATTTCTCAATGGGAAATACTACTTTTTTCTCGAAATTGACTTTTCACATGAATGAAACAATTAAAAGTCTCTGCAGTTACCATATGCTAATGAGGCAAAATTTTGACCGACCGTATGGTCTAAGTTCTCGTAAGTGGCCACCTCCCTTAAGCTTCACATTTTGGGAGGTTCGACAGTATTACTAACCAAAATTTGATATCCTATTTTAGGTAAAGGTAAAGTCTGCATACGACTAGCCTGCGTAGCAAGCATTCTTGCACAAAGAACTTTTGCGCATTCTGACCGCGCATAATTATAAATTGGAGTAAGAACAAAAATTTGACGAAGCAGGGAGTGGAGGGGCAAGAGAGATTCCCACTTTCGCACCATCACCCCCTGTTTTGTCGAGTTTTTGCTCTCATGGCCAGAATGCAGAAATGCTCTTGTTTGGAAATGCTTGCTACTCAGGCTAGTATAGGACTAGGACTATTTCTACTCCCCCCTGGATGGGATTCTAGTCCATCACAGGGGTCACCCCCAGTATTAAATTCACCAGATGAGTACCCATTTGTACACCTTGGTGGAGAGAGGCATTGTGAGAGTTAATTGTCTTCCGTGGGGAGGAGGGTACTCCCTTATTTGGGCTATACAGTGATGTGCTGCTGGACAGGGTATGGTTTTTTTGGCCTCGTTGCCCTGAACATGGTATACAGTTTTACTCGCCTCTGTCCTAAACAGGATCAGAAGCTGTCGTAAAAAGGGTATAGTATTACAAGCCGAGAGACATTAACCGGCCATTACAAGGTCATCATCAATCACCACATCTCTTGTCACCATCAGATCATTTTCTTGGCAAGAATGCTATTGTTGTCGGTATCCTTAAATTTGAATTATTTTTCCACTTATCAGTATTATAACAAGCATGCATTGACAGAATAGGTCGTACCGGTAGGTCTAGTTTCTTTGTGTTTCTTTGTCCTACACAGGGTAGGGTTTTAGAGTATTTTTGCCCTAACCAGTGTCAGGATTTCAAACCCTCGGCAGCACCCCTATACCCAAATGTGGGTCAAGTAACCCCCCCCCCCCCCCGGAGTGTCTTGCCCAAGAACACAACACAATGTTCCCGGCCAGGGCTCAAACTGGGACCACTCTCAAGCACACTAACCATGAGGCCACCACACCTCCACATTCCTATTTTAGACCTAACCCCTAAATCAATACCCTGTTTCAGACATGCCTTGTAAAGGCACAGTGAAGGGCTAAAAGGCATTGTGAAGGGCATTTTGATGAAAAAAGTAGCTTCTAAAAAACAAGCCCAATATTTCAACTCTAGAGTACAAAAACTATATCCTATTAGCGACCAAAATGGTCGATATCGATACCCTATTTCTGACCAAAATGGCTAATTAAAAACCATACCCTTTGGCATCTTTTGGGATCGCAAAGATCCGCAAACTTGTAAAGTAGCCCATTTTTTATAATCCTTTTTTAAATTTATTTTTAAAATAAGTACTAGTGAGCAGTACACATCAACAGATTTTGTCCACTTGCTTTATTTCGTTTGATAACACACATAATGTTAATTGTAGATGTTTGACATGTTTTTGCTGTTAATTAAAGGTATATACTTCATGGGATGAATGCCATAACTGCACCGAGTATTCTTCTTCATGTAAACTACATTAAAGTATTCTATTTCATGTAAAGTACAGAGAAGAGTACAGTACAGTACAGTACAGAAGAGTAGAGCAGAGTAGAGTAGCGTACTGTAAAGTAGAGTAGCGTAGCGTACAGTAGAGTAGACTAGCGTAGCGTAGGGTAGGGTAGCGTAGCGTAGGGTGGAGTAGACTAGCGTAGCGTAGCGTAGCGTAGCGTAGCGTAGCGTAGAGTAGCGTAGAGTAGCGTAGAGTAGAGTAGAGCAGAGTAGCGTAGCGTAGCGTAGAGTAGAGTAGAGTAGTGTAGTGTAGAGTAGAGTAGAGTAGAGTAGCGTAGCGTAGAGTAGCGTAGAGTAGAGTAGACTAGCGTAGGGTAGGGTAGCGTAGCGTAGCATAGAGTAGCGTAGAGTAGCGTAGAGTAGAGTGGGGTGGAGTGGAGTGGAGGGGAGGGGACGGGAGGGGAGGGGAGGGGAGTAGATTTGCCTTGTGATGAAGGAGCCAAAGCCTCGCGATTAAACAGTCTGTATGACTCTAATGTACTCTACTCTACAGTAATCTGCTAAATGTAATCATAGTAACCTACTGTACTCTTCTCTACTAAGAGATCTACTGACATACTCTACTCTACTCCATATGGAACTTTTCCACTCAGGTGTACAAGAAGCCGTAGAGGTCGTAGAGGAGCCGAAAAACTCTACGCTTTTCATCGATCATTTATTGTGCCAGGAATAAACTATACTGAAGTGATTAACAATGATCTTCTTTCCCTACTACTTATTATCTGTCCCTATTACTGACTGTGTGTCCCTATCACTGATTGTCTGTCCCTAGCACTGATCATCTGTCCCTATCACTGACTGTGTGTTCCTATCACTGATTGTCTGTCCCTAGCACTGATCATCTGTCCCTAGCACTGATTGTGTGTCCCTGTCACTGATCATCTGTCCCTAGCACTGATTGTCTGTCCCTAGCACTAATCACCTGTCCCTGTAATGTTTGCCCATTCTTTTTAGCCCTTATGGTTATTTTGGGCAGACAGTACTCTATACTAATTTAATGTTTATTGTAATTATTTTATAGATTGTGAGTACAAATAAATGGTTGTTGTTGTTGTTGTTGTTGTTGTTATCACTGAACAGCTGTTCCTAGCACTGATTGTCTGTCCCTATCACTGATTACCTATCCCTAACCGTGATCAGCTGTCCCTAGTACTGATTATCTGACCCTAGCACTGATCATCTGTCCCTAAAAGTGATCATCTGTCCCTAACAGGGATCATCTGTCCCTAGCACTAATCATCTTTCCCTAGTACTGATAATCTGTCCCTAACACTGATCATCTGTCCCTATCACTTATCATCTGTCCCTAACAGTTATCATCTGTCCCTCGCACAGCTCAGCTGTCCCTAAAAGTGATCCTCTGTCCCTAACAGTAATCCTCTGTCCCTATCACTGATCTTCTGTCCCTACTACTGATCATCTGTCCTTATCACATATTGTCTGTCCCTACCAGTGATCATCTGTCCCTAGCACAGATCATCTGTCTCTAACAGTGATCATCTGTCCTTGGCACAGATCATCCATACATCTGTCCCTAGCACAGATCATCGGTCCCTGACAGTGACCATCTGTCCCTGACAGTGATCATCTGTCCCTAGCACTGATCTTCTGTCTCTAGTACTGACTATCTGTCCCTAACTTTGATCATCTCTCCCTAGCACTTATCTATCCCCAACGGTGATCATCTGTCCCTAGTACTGATCATCTGTCCCTAACTTTGATTATCTGTCCCTAGCACTGATCATCCGTACCTAACAGTGATCATCTGTCCCTATCACTGATCATCTGTCCCTAGTACTGATCATGTCCCTAACAATGATCATCTGTCCCTAACAGTGATTTATCTGTCCCTAGCACTGATCATCTGTCTCTAGCAGTGATCTTCTGTCCCTAATTTAATTAAATTTTGAAAAGAACTGCCTAAGAGGTACCAATTTTATACATTTGAAAACAATACATTACCTCCTGTCAAATTTCTACGGCTCGATACCCTTAAAGCTACCGCAAAAACTCCCGCTGTGCACGTTTTAAGGCTGAACACCCTTAATGGGTCCAAAACCTCTTTTTTAACTCCTGAAAGGTACTACGAGCAACCTCGTCATTTTTAAATGGGTGGGAATTTCCATGGAATAACTCATTCAATTCTTCCTTGAATAGTACATCTTTTTTAGAAATGTCAAGCAATTTCAAGTATTATTTTAGCTCTGTAGTTCAAGACATTTTCAGCCTTGGGTATATTACAAAAACTCGATGTTTCTCCACTTACGTTGAACATATTCGTGCTCTAACCCCGACGTCAATAAATGTCCGCACAAATTATATTGGGTGGATGGGACACCGCGGAAATACGTTTTTTGACGTCACAGTAACTGGTCAGTGGTCATCACCATCGGGCTGTGTTGTCCTTCGATCGATCAGTTCTCCGAGATCGGTGTTTTGCTTCGTTTTAAGGTTGAAAATATCCTTGATACTTCTCGTTATTGGTGAGCTTGACGCCCTTAAATGGGTTTTTAATACTCAAGCAATGTTCGTAAAGAATAGTGGTACAGGGGAGTCATTTTGTGTGGAGTAATGTGTAGTTTGCTGACTCGAGCCAGCTCGAGCGGACGAAGCGTGGATTGTGTTGCTTCAGCCGCCCTCGCCTCAGAATTGTCAAAATCAACGATGGGTATCCAGCAAAGCAGAAGATTGGTCCTGTATACAGGTTTTGCAAGGATTTTGAAGACTGGTTGGATTTAAAGTGTAATTTGCGCGAAATGGTTAAGGTACTACATGTAAGTCGGGACCGTTTTATTCACACTCACTTTGCGCCGACGTGTGGTGCTTGTTCATTGAGATTATGTTTCGCAACGCGTCCAAGAAACTTTGATAAGAATTTGTCTTTAAAGACTGGCGTTTTGGCGTTTCTATCACCTTTCTGACTTTCTGCGCCTTTTGGAACGGGTGAAATAAATTTTCTGTACCTGTCGTTTGCTGTCAAAATAAAACATTTGTTACATTTGTTCATTTCATTCACAAGATATTTCTGTATCATTAAAGATTGTTTAAGCCTACATTCATATAATGGTGGCGTTTGCGAAGGGAGTAGAAATCGAAAATATTGTGATTTGTTGGCCGCAGTGAACGCTAGAAATACTGAAAACATTCAAGACCGCTCAATATGTTCGGTTCATTGACAATTTTTCCTTGCTTGAGGTCTTTTTTGTTTACATCGATTAAATGTTGATAGTACATGGAAATTTTCAAGACCGTTTCCTTGTACATGTATGCACATGTAACTAAATATTTTAAAATGCCCAAACACCTGTATTTTTTTTACAAGAAACCGCTTCTACTTATGGAATGTGGTCAAGTTTCACTTCTTTTGATGCTGAAGACATTCAACATTTCAGAGAGGCAGTAATCAACTCGTCAATGAAACCCACTAGTTTATTTTGTTTACTCAGTCATTTGAAGCTTTTAGATTTCTATTTCCCTATCTTACATGTGCATTGTATCAACTTATATAAATAATTGACTGTTGTTGTTTTTCCTTTCATTTAATTTAATTCAGATGAGCTTTGCTCAATCACTACAAAATAATTTTTACATTGCAATCATACATGTACATATCACATGCTTTGAATCAATATGAAATTAATTATGATCCCCTTAGTAATAATATTGTATCATCCTCCCTTCTGTAAGATTCTTACTTAACTTGTAACCACTTTATTACAAGACATTATAGCACCTGATGGCAATAAATTATATATATGTAATTATATGTATTTATTTTTTTTCTGTGATAAATTAGCTAACAAGTGGGTTTGTTTATGCCACTGTGTCTCTGAATTGGCTTACTGTCGTCTACAAACCATTGGTAATATATCTTCGCTGCATCTAACTCAGATACTAGACACAAAAGCATGTATTAAAGAACAGATACATTTCTTACAAATTAATATTTATTACATTTAGTTCATCACTTAAGTTCTACAACACTGCTTTTCTCCAGTGAGAAATTTTGTGCAAAGTCTGAAGTTGTAAGTTGCAAAAACAAGTTCTGTCAGTAGTTGCGAATTACTTAAAATCAGGCTTTGGTACAGTAAACTGAATGGCAGAAAGCGAGGAAATTAGAAATTGTCTCAAATACACAAGTGATAAAAGAGGTAAAGTTGACTGAAATCTACAGACTCCTTTTTTTTAGGTTTAGGGTTAAGGTTAGGCCTAAGGGACAAGGTGGGAGGTGCGGTGGCCTTGTGGTTAGTGTGCTCAGCAATGGATCGAGTGGTCCGTGTTCGAGCCCTGGTCAAGGACATTGTGTTGTGTTTTTGGGCAAGACACTTTTACTCTCACAGTGCCTCTCTCCACAAAGGTGTACATATGGGTACTGGTGAATTTGATCCTGGTGGTAACTCTGTGATCAACTAGCATCCTATCCAGGGGGTAGTAGAAATACTCCTAGTCGGTTCATGCTACAGAAACCAAGATAAGCCTGGCCTGATGGGCCACTTGGCTCTATGCAGACTTTACCTTTTACTTAGGGACAAGGTACTGCATCAAGTGGGGGAAGGGACAGTGGAGTCAGAACCTCCCACGTCCCATACCCTGTTCTCCCACTTCCCATACCTCTATCTCTTGACTCCCACCCTTGTTCGTCCTGCTCCTGTCCCCTGTAAATTAAGAGACTCAAAACACATCCTAGTCATTTAGCTGCACAGTCCTTAGGTATTTCCTTTTCTTTTTTTCCTTCGTTTTCAGCCTGGCTACTCTTACCCACGTCTTTCAAGTGAATGACCTATGATGTAACCACTGTCAAAGGGTTTCATTTTGAGCCTCATTTTGAGCCCAAGGGTGAATTTTTCTTTGCCCGTCGGCCTAGAAGTCTCTAAAGACACTAAATGAAAGTCAAGTAGTTGCCATATGGAGAGCATTGGTCAGTGTTCTCTCAGTTGGTGTTTTTACAGCATTGATGTTGTGGAAATCATCCATGGACAGTATCTAAAAGGACTTTTGCTGAGCCAGAATAGAAAAAAATGTACAATAGAAGAAGTTTTCTATTGGGAAATCCAGATAATAGTAATATGTAAACAAATATTAATTTTAGAAAGTTATACAGAGTCTCAGGCTCTAAGGTAATGTAGTCAGAAATTGTCTGGGTGGCCTTATAATCAGAAGATTGTTGTGTGAATACAGGGGGGATAGCCTATTTATAACTAAAAATGGAATTCATTTATTGAGTTTTAACTGGAAGTTGTCATTACCCAGATTTTATGGTATTTTTATTGTCTTACAATAACATATGCATGTATTTTTAATTATCCTTTAAACAGCTTTGTATTCCATGTCTTCTGCCATCTTTAGATAATCAGATGTCATGTACTTCTTGTGGTTTTTTCTAATAGCTAAATAGCTTTTTTTTCTAAACTCTAATAGCTATGCAACTAGTTTAAAATAATTTTCACACTTTAGAAGCGCTATAGGCAAAATACAGAACTGCAACAATTCGAAATTATGACAAGAAACAAAGAAACAATAATAAACATGAAAATTTAAAATTTTATTTTCGCCATCCTCAAGCTTCCTGAAGTACAGTATGATTAAAATTGGATATTTTATGATAAAACATACCTTAGTGAATTCTTCCTCGAGTTGAGGCCAGATTTTGAACCCTTTTGGGGATTCAGTCCTACACTTGTTACACCAACGTGTCCAAGATTTATACGAAGTACTGCTTCGATTTCGGCCAACTTGGTCTATAATTCGGTGATACCGAGTGAGGACAGGATGACCCTGTTTACTTACGTGAGTGCCCCCAATCGAACACGAGCATGTCTTCCCGACGAATGTGATCGAAATGCCGTTTACATACCGATTCATACGGTTAAAGCCCATCAATTCAACAAACTTGAGAAGTTGATTTCCTCAGAACACCGTTACAGCAACACAAAAGCTGCCTAGTTTTAGCCTTAGCGCACATCGTAACGTAAATTGCCACTGGCTCGCCGCTTACGAGCATGAAGTCTCACGAAACAACAACAATTTCACACCGTGTGCAAGTTCAGTTTGGCTTTGGCACAATATATAATATTAACTGAGAACTATCCAACAAATGAGCGGAGTTTAAAAGCTAAGTTTACAGTGTGCGCTCTAAGTTTTGTATCTTTTTGACTGTCGATAAGGCTCGCTGCGAAGATAATGTAAAAGTTGCAGGCATTTTGTAGTTTTGTTAGGGTGTACCGCTGACCAGCAAAATACTGTATCGCGCCCCAAAAAACGTATATCCGCGGTGTCGGTGGATGGATGGTTGGATGGATGGATGGATGGAGAAATATGCGACTGGAGATTAACGAAAACATCAGCATTTGATGAAATCGAAGATCTTTTGATTGATTTGACAGACTGAGACTGTGCTTTTCGCTCTCTAGCTAGAATGTTGAGTTCTGTCTATGACCCACAGCAGCCCGAGATTTCAACTCAATTAAATTCGGTTGGTCTTTGTAAATATAAGGATGAAGACACAATCACCATGCGTAATTTGTCTGTAGACGAAATATTGAAATGTGACGATGAGATTTTGGCTTTCTTTCCAGAACAAAGTCAGGAGAAAATTACAACAAAGGCATTGCAATTCAGGAGGCAAGGGATGTTTGATACAGCTATTGGTGACTTAGTCATGAGAGTATGTGCACAGTTGCTGTGTCTGCCTATCATGGCTGTAACATCTCTCAATTCTTTGCCGTGTGTTCCCTTCATCCCCGACAACCCACTATTCAGCAGACCTATCTACGTAGCCTATCATTATTACGGGGCAGGACACTACGATTCCACGAGATCATTAGTTAACACAACACTATCAACTGTATGCATAGAAAAAGAGTGAACAAAATTTATGCGGAGAAAATCATACACGGTATCTGGGAATGCGTTCTGAGAAATATTGAAAACAATAACTCAAACGTTTTCGTATTTGCCAGATGTCCAAGGTTTGATTTATAAGATCCTCGCAGATATATAAACAATAGCCTCCACTAATTTGGCGAGGAACTGATATGATCGGATATTTGTCCGCGGATATTAACTGTTCCGAGACACGAACAGCTTTCCGAGAGCGAAGCTCGAGGAAAACTGTGAGCTTTGAGGTAAAGATAATGTCCAATGGACAAATATCCAAGCATATTTTCCGCGCAAAATAGAGGCTATTGTGTTTATTATCCTTCAAAAGGTTTTCAAATATCTCGCCCAATTTTGGAGCCTTTTGATGTAAAGTTTTTATCACTTTTGAATTTGTGTGGGCGTTGAAAATATTTTCATTCTGTTTAAAATGTTAAATTCTATTCAAACAGGCTCTTTTCTAGGGATGAAAACTAAGCGTGCGAAGGTAAATTCCAAAATTCGAAACTTTGGGAATATCACTTGGAGTATACTCTAGGTTATTCCACAGATTTAACTGGGAAATATTCCGAGTAACGTGATGAGTTTACACCAATAATCACGCGCGCGAAAAATATGAAAAAAAGCGGTAAATTAACATTTAAGCTTACATGAAATTAACGCGTTAACGACATCATGATTTAAAATTACTTTTTTGCGGTCTCGGGGTGTACGTAATAAGGATGAATCTAATGAGAAACAAGAACTGGAATGCCAGCTTGCCAAAGAAACGGGATGCAGTTGTGGCAGTAAAGAAGAGTCACGAAATAAAGCAGCATGTATCAACAAGGGAGGAAAGTCTCGCTGTCCTTGTTTTAAAAGAGGCCAAGCCTGCGATCGTGCCCTGTGCAAGTGTCGCTCCTATGGCAATGTTGAAGAGAAAAGCAACGGGAAGAAATTGACGCAATGGCGGTGCGGAGAAGCATTATGATGTAGAACTGACAAACAGTTTCTTGCTTAGACGTTACAGGGAGAAACAGAACAAAATGCCCGTGTTTTACTGCTGGTTTAGCATACAAAGACTGTAAGTGCTGCAACTGTAAGAATAGGTTTGGAATGAGTACTATCGACACTCCCACAAAAGGTAATAGCCAAGAAAAAAAGAGGAAGTCTACGCTATCTACTCCACCTTCTCTGAAAAGGCGTCGAGGAACTGAATATTAAAGGAGAATAACATTGAAAATATCGCGGGGAGGGTGGGTGGAGTCAGCTAGAGAACTGTGTTCTTGAAATGAGAGAAAATTTTATTTCCTCTTCTAATTTAGAACACACTAAAAAAATATATATGTACTCTATACAATTTTGTGATTGAAAGTGACTTTGCAAAATGCAATTCGTTCCGTTTCATCGGCCGCAAAAGCCTCGCACAGATCCATGGGAAACTAGCGTATATCAATAGAAGGACGGATGTTATATGGCGTTTGGCTAGTGGAGGATCGAAAAGCTAGTTTCAAATAGTTCAGTAAAAATGTCGGGGATGATGCTTCGAAGTAGCTTAGAGTTCTTAGAATTTTCTTTTATTCAGCTTAATATTATATCTCATTTGTTAATTGGATGCTGTACACAGTGAACAATAAGGTTGTCACGAAAAGTTGGAAAGGTTCAATTGTTATCACGTGAGAACTCATTCATCAACAGAGCCTGTTGGATCCTTAAGAACCCATAACTGAATTAAGTGGAGTATTTTGTATAGTTGCATTTTGCTGTGTTCAAGGAATATCAAAGTTCTATTTGAGAATCCAATTGTGTTTATTCATAAAGGTAATGCTTAAAGATTTAAGGGCGCGTCATCATTGTCGCTGCTATAATTGGTTTATAAATTAACTCTCCGGTTACCACTTAACTGTAACGTGTTTTCTTTTCTTTCACAACACTCCCACAATCCTTAAAGGGACAGACGATCAGAAGATCAGAAGATCAGTGCTTGGGACAGGCAATCAGTGCTAGAGACGGATGATGATGATCACTGTAAAGGGACAGATTATCAGTGATAGGGACAGATGATCACTGTTAGGGACAGATGATCACTGTTAGGGCCAGATGATCTGTGCTAGAGACGGATGATGAGTGCTAGGGGCAGATGATCAGTGCTAGGAACAGATGATTACTGTTAGGGACATATGATCAGTGACAGGGACAGAAGATCAGTGCTAGGGACAGATGATCACTGTTAGGGCCAGATGATCTGTGCTAGAGACGGATGATGAGTGCTAGGGGCAGATTATCAGTACTAGGAACAGATGATTACTGTTAGGGACATATGATCAGTGACAGGGACAGAAGATCAGTGCTAGGGACAGATGATCACTGTTAGGGACAGATGATCAGTGACAGGGACAGAAGATCAGTGCTAGGAACAGATGATTACTGTTAGGGACATATGATCTGTGCTAGAGACGGATGATGAGTGCTATGGACCGATGATCACTGTTAGGGACAAATGATCAGTGCTAGGGACAGATGATCAGTGACAGGGACAGGTGATTAGTGCTAGGGACAGACAATCAGTGCTAGGGACAGCAGATCAGTGAAAGGGACAGGTGATTAGTGAAAGGGACAGATGATCAGTGACAGGGACAGGTGATTAGTGCTAGGGACAGACAATCAGTGCTAGGGACAGCAGATCAGTGAAAGGGACAGGTGATTAGTGAAAGGGACAGATGATCAGTGACAGGGACAGGTGATTAGTGCTAGGGACAGACAATCAGTGCTAGGGACAGCAGATCAGTGAAAGGGACAGGTGATTAGTGAAAGGGACAGATGATCAGTTATAGGGACAGGTGATCAGTGCTAGGGACAGACAATCAGTGCTAAGGACAGATGATCAGTACTAGGGACAGCTGATCACTGTTAGGGACAGGTGATCAGTGATAGGGACAGGTGATTAGTGCTAAGGACTGACAATCAGGGCTAGGGACAGCTGAGCAGTGATAGGGACAGGTGATTAGTGCTAGGGGCAGACAATCAGTGTTAGGGACAGATGATCAGTGATGTGGACAGATGATCAGTGATAGGGACAGGTGATCAGTACTAGGGACACAATATCAGTGCTAAGCACAGATTATCAGTGATAAGGACAGGTGATTAGTGCTAGGGACAGACAAACAGTGTTAGGAACACACAATCAGTGCTAGGGACGGATGATCAGTGCTAGGGACACACAATCAGTGATACGGACAGATGATCAGTGATAGGGACAGGTGATTAGTGCTATGGACAGACAATCAGTGCTAGGGACAGATGATCAGTGATAGGGACACACAATCAGTGCTAGGGACAGATGATCAGTGATAGGGACAGGTGATTAGTGCTATGGACAGACAATCAGTGCTAGGGACAGATGATCAGTGATAGGGACACACAATCAGTGCTAGAGTCAGCTGATCAGTGATAGGGACAGGTAATTAGTACTAGGGACAGACAACTTGATCAGTGCTAGAGACAGCTGATCAGTGATAGGTACAGGTGATAAGTGCTAGGGACAGATAATCAGTGCTAGGGACAGATGATCAGTACTAGGAACAGAAGATTAGTGCCAGGGATAGGTGATCAGTGATAGGGACAGGTGATTAGTGCTAGGGACAGACAATCAGCGCTAGGGACAGTTGATCAGTGTTAGGGACACACAATCAGTGATAGGGACAGATGATCAGTGATAGGGACAGGTGATTAGTGCAAGGGACAATCAGTGATACGGACAGATGATCAATGCTAAGGACACACAATCAGTGATAGGGACAGATGATCAGTGATAGCGACAGGTGATTAATGACAGGGACAGACAATTAGTGCTTGAGACAGATGATAAGTAGTGGGACAGAAGATCATTGTTAATCACTTTAGTGTAGTCTACATGAAGAAGAATACTTTAATGTAGTTTACATGAAGTAGAATACTCGGTGCACTTATGGCATTTGCCCATGAAGTATATACTTAATTACTAGTAATAATCAGAGATTATGAGAGTGCGTTTGACGCACACTTTAATATATATGTACCGTAAATAAATGATTTCACTAGCTGACTTTCAACCTTTGTCTATTGCTAAAGTCAACATTTTTCAGCAGCAACCGATGTTTTACAGTCAGATACATTGTATGCATAGTGTAAAAGTCCATGCTAGTGAAGAGGTCACGATTTGTTGATACGTTGCGTGACGCCGCCAGTTTCTGTAGACTCTCAAGTTTCATATAGAATATTTAAATTACGTACATTAGGGTCGGGTCGCACTAGTGGACAAAATTGTTTTTGTTGTGACAAAATTTCAGACAAATATCTGTTTCCGGCAAAAAAAATTTTGTTATGTTTTTAGGGTCGCACACAATTTGCATTCCTGTCATACACGCATCAATGTGTCAACAAAAGGAAACTTTCTCGCTCCCGCTAAAAGTGTCACGATGTCACGCTATATTAAACATTTAGTGCATGATCATGGAACCACGAGGTGCAGCTTTCGCTTTTGTTGGAGTTTTATTGCTTTTAAATTCTGCTGTTCGTTGGTCCACTTGTCATCTTTCTTGGACTGGTTGGACTGACTTGGGAACTGGCTCTCAAAAGTTTCTTCTCCAAGTGAAGCCGGTGAGGAGATGCCGCCGCTTGAGCCATGACTGATTTGATAAGGACCGAGTGTTGGTTGACTCAAGTTGACTTCTTGCTGACCAAAATAATTTCTTGTATCTGGAGTCATCGCTCTTAATGGCATATAAAAGCACTGGAACTCGCATATGGCCAAGCGGGATCCATCTTCGTAGCCAGTCTCAACAAGATTGGCGCCAAATCACAAGTAAACTTGATTTTACCGCGTTTTTCATTGACTGTTTGCGTCACGAGTGACAGTCTAATAGCTTTTTTGATTTTTTTGTGACATTTTGGCGAGGTCCAGAGCTTGGCAATTTTAAGTGCCGGCAGCTTTGAACATTTGGTGCATTCCGCTCATTTTTTAGAATGTCTGACAAATCGGTCGCACGGGAAAAACCTACCTGTTGACAGATTTTTTTGTAAAACAAACAACTTTTTGCGACCCGGGCCTTATTCTAAGCTAGCATTTGCAATCGCGTGCTCGTTTCGCGTGCTCGTTTATCCTAAACAAACTACGTGCAACTAATTCGAGTATTTCCCCTGATGAATAAAGTAGTGTTATGGATCTTGCCTTCAGAGTACTTTTCCACCGATTCCAAACAATAAAATTTCGACTGGATAAAGACTGAGCTATCTGTCGCGACTGGAACTAATCAACAAATGCAATCCGAATGTAACTGTTCCCACGGTTATCATCCCAAAGCCAAGTCGTGTTAATAAACAAGGACAATTCCCACAGATTTCGATATATGCTACCGTCGAAGCGTTAAAAATTCGCCAAAATCTAACGCTGAGAGCACATAATAGCGAAGCGTACGGTGACTGAATGAAAAGAAGTCAAAGAAAGATCCATCGGAAAGACGAGCTCACATGGCCTGTTCACTATGGTTGGCGAAATGGTGCAAAATTCACAAAGTTTATATTCATTCACATTTAATGTTGTTATTATTATTCACGAATATATTTATTCACATTCAACAACTAAATTTATATTCAAGAAATATACTAATTCACATTTAACGACGTATTTCGTATTCACGAATATATTTACTCACATTTACGGGATGTATTCATTCACATTCAACGGTTTATATTCATTCACATTCACGATCGAAATATTGGTTCAACATGGTGCAATATTAATTCAACATTTTCTGCGCACCGTCTTCGCGCATCATTAGGTCCCAGATCACGCTCTACAATTTCTGAACGCAATATGGCGGACGAAGGAAGCCTTATTATATGAAGGGGTAGAACAAAGACCAAAGACCCCAAACACAAATGTTACATTGGCAGGAACTTTCGATCTCCTACAAGAGTGCGAAGGGGAATGGAACACCGCGGAAGTAGGATTGAGAGAGAACATCCAAATAAGGCTCGAGTGTAGCTCTCCAGCAATTACTACCTTTCGTCAGTATCATAGGGCAGCACTGAATGAAATACTGGGAAATATATGTCTTTTGCATGGAGAATGGATACGACACGACTCATCAAACTGCACAAACCTTGCAGTGTATTCTGTGACCAGCCCTGAGGTCTTCCGAACTCGATATTCAATATCGGAGGTAGTTCTTGGGGAGCAGAGATGGCGCAGTGGTGACCCTCGCCTCCCACCAGTTTGACCCGGCGATGAGTTTGTGGTTGGTTCTCGCCTTGCTCGAGGGTTTTATCCGGGTGCTCCGGTTTTCCTCCCCTCACAAAAAAACAGCATCTCCAAATCCCAATTCGACCAGGATAGAGGGTCTGAATGAAAGCCCGCTCTTCCTCTCTAAATATTTTAATTCTAATTTTTATTTTCCTTCTGCAACAAAGATCGTCGGGTTTCACGTGGACAAAGCTCAAATGCTTCTTGTTTCAAGGTGGACATTGAAACGTCGTATTGTGGAGTACGGGCTTCTCGATGATTTCGCATGAGCAACTAGACAATCTCGTAGAACGTTTCATGATGAGTGATCAGTCAACGGGATGGAAGAGGGAGAGTATTGGCCATGTCGACCCTGGAGACTCTAGAATCAGCTGGGCTGTCGTAAGACACCCTCACATTTTCACCCCTATGACCACTTCGCACCCTTGATGGCCATTCAAACCTTTGCGTCGCTGAGGGAAACAAATCTAGGACAATGCTACAGTTCTGTTATTAGTAGAACATTTAAACAAAAAAAACCACAACAACAACGCTAGTATAGTTTTTTTTTTTTTACATTGTTTTAGGAGTACCTTGTTAAAGATTAAAGGTTAATTAAAGGAAAATCATCAATACCCCCATGTATGACAGTAACCAGGCTATGGTGTCCGTCAATATGCCACAAGCTATTTGGAGCAGCCACAGAATACGCTCTCCTAGAAATTACGACAGCCCAACGGATTCTAGAGTTTCCAGGGTCAACGCGGTCAATACTCTCCCTGATTCCATCCCGTTGAACTCTGAGACCTATAATGATCGAAGATGTCCGGTCACCAAGGAATACCCGAGCAAAGTCCCATGATCACTCATAAAACGTTGTACGAGATTATCTACTTGCTCATCCGAAATCATCGAGCAGTCTGTTATCTCCTCTAGCCCATGTAATGTTTATGTTCAGTTGTGTATGTTTGGGGTCGTTTGTCTTTGTTCTACCCCTTCATATAATAAGGCTTCCTTCGTCCGCCATATTGCGTTCAGAAATTGTAGAGCGTGAGCTGGGACCTAATGATGCGCGAAGACGGTGCGCAGAAAATGTTGAATTAATATTGCACCGTGTTAAACCAATATTTCGATCGTGAATGTAATGAATATAAACTGTTGAATGTGAATGAATACATCCCGTAAATGTGAGTAAATATATTCGTGAATACGAAATACGTCGTTAAATGTGAATTAGTATATCTCTTGAATATAAATTTAGTTGCTGAATGTGAATAAATATATTCGTGAATAATAATAACAACATTAAATGTGAATGAATATAAACTTTGTGAATTTTGCACCATTTCGCCAACCATAGTTCACATACTCACATGTTCGCCACATGTCTTATCACATGTCTTAGCATTAAACGGTACCAGTTTACTGGCCGTGACATGCCCCCTGCAAAAATCAAGCGGGGTGGCCATTTTGGTGTCCTTACAGGAATGTGGCTTTTTCGGCCCATAACCATGCACAGGGCAACCAACTCTGGAAAGCCATAGGTCAAAATTAGGATTGCGTTCCACCTCGTCGAACGCAAAAACTAGTGCCAGGCCTGTTTTTTGTCTCTGTCTCTCTCAGTTGTGTGAGGCCTGGTAGCATAGCATAAACTCAAGTGCAAAGAAATTCGTGTAAGTTACTGAGCCGGAGTATTGGCTCGTTCTGTTCTTATGGATTGATTGCGATTTTCGGGTTAGATCTGTAAGCCTAGTATGCCTTCGTACCGCAGAACCGCTACTCAAAGCGATATGCAGACCGTGGTTCGTAAATGCGCTTTGATAGGTATCGTTATTAGCTTCGTTATTGGATTAATATACTGGTGGATGTCAGGCGAGGGCGAAGTGGATTCCCTCGGCAACAATCAAAGCATCGACTTTTATCACAGGGCTGCATTCGTTAAGGAGTACAACAAAACATATCCTTTGACTCGTCCAGAGATCACAGCAGAGGGAAAGAGGTTTAGAATCGGGGTGATTGCAGATCTTGATGAAAACTCGAAATCATCTTCAAAGGCGAACACATGGACAAGTCACTTCAAGCGAGGGTATTTAACACTTCATCGCAATGGCCAGGTGTCTGTGGAATGGGATAAAGATCTAGCTGTGCTATCTTCTACTTTGTCCCAAAAAGGACGGGGCATGGAACTATCGGAGTTGATAGTTTTTAACGGGAAACTGTACGCTGTTGATGATCGAACCGGAGTAGTTTTTCAAATTCAGGACAAGCACACTACTGCGTGGGTGATTTTACCCGATGGAGATGGCACAGAAGCGAAGGGTTTTAAGGCAGAGTGGATGGCTGTCAAAGGCAAAACTCTTTACGTCGGTGGCCTTGGAAAGGAGTGGACAACAACAGAAGGAGTGTTCCAAAATCACAACCCACAGTGGGTTAAGAGCATTGGCCCCAATGGAGATGTGGTCCATCATAACTGGGTGTCCAGATATGAGGCCTTGCGGGGGGCCTTGGGGATTCAGTACCCTGGGTATGTAATTCACGAGGCAGCAAACTGGAGTGACAAACACAAGAAGTGGTTTTTCTTACCAAGAAGAGCTAGTCATGATTCGTACAATGAAAAAGATGATGAACATCGGGCGACAAATGTCATGATAACCTGTGATGAAGACTTCACAAACTTCCACGTGCGCACCATAGGAGAACTCAACTTGACTCACGGTTTTTCTTCTTTCAAGTTTATCCCTGGTACAGATGATAAGTTATTTGTTGCTCTGAAGACAGAAGAAGACAGGGGTACCATTCGCTCATACATTGTTGCTTATGATATTAATGGAAGGATGATCATGCAAGAGACCCATATTGGTGATAATAAGTTTGAAGGAATTGAATTTTTATAAAAACCGCCAGAATGTATATATTTTAAGATATCCCTTCTTCAATTACATGTATATTATGTACAGATCAATTCTAAGCTTCAACATCCCTCTCCCCCCTCCCCCCCTATTCCCACCCCCTCGGGCATTTGAACTTTTGGAGATTTTATTCCACAGTGTGAAAAATTTGTGATACTAGGCACGTTTAGCAACTGAAAGCAATACCTTCGATGAATTACATTTAATATTGTTTGAGAGTGGTTGTACATTTTACAGCATTTGTTTATTCACTATTCAATAGCAGTTCATGCTCTGAGGACAACAACTATTTTATGAAAAAGGCAAGATCAGCGACTGTAACTTTCTACACATTGACTAGCAAATGATTTGACTATTCAAGCTTTAGAACCTAAAAATCACACAACACAAATACGCTCTAGTTTTTAAACATACCTTCAAAAATGCTGCAAAGCTTTAGCAGCCCTTGGCTTGTCACCCATCCGCTAACAAAAGTGACTTCTTTTCCTTTAAACTTCTCCATACCTGGAACAACCATGTGTATTCTGCTGGAAAGACTTGACACTTCCAGTTGAAATTCCCCACCCCACCCAGGCAAGGTTGAAATCACCCACCCCTGGGAAGTCTTTGTCAAATTCCTATTAGGACAGTCAAATGTCTGTGGGTTGCCTAGGGGGTGGGGGATGTTGAAGCTTTGAATTGATCGGCACATTATCAAGTCTACAGGATCAAACCTTCCTATCTGAAAAACACATGACACACAACCAAAAGTCAACCATGGTCAGCGCCAACCAAAAGACACGTGGGCTCTGGGAACGAGATTGCCATGTTTACAAACCCCCCTCGAATGACACGTTTCAAATTAACGTAGAAAACGCTACGGTAAATGTTTTGAAAGTTACTTCGAAAATACTTTACAATGAATTTAAACGCAAAAAGCAAACGGCGCCTTCTGCTCAAAAGAAAATAAAACTAAAATATCCAAATCTTTCTCTGGAATGGAAAGAAATTTACTCTCTTCCGTTTACGGTCACACATGATACAAAAACTAGGGAATTTCAGTACAAGCTGTTAAATAACATTGTTTTTACAAATGAAAAATTATTCAGACTTAAAATGATTGACTCTTCTCTTTGCGCCTTTTGTCAAACGGAAGTCGAGTCCCTTGGGCACTTATTCTTTCATTGCAATGTAACAAAATCTTTCTGGCAGTTGCTTTGTTCCTGGATTTCTGAAAAAAAAAAAAAGGTAATCTCGACATCCTTAACGCTAGAAAATGTTATCTTTGGAGTATTCAATGTCGCAGAAGACTTTCATATTCTAAACCATATTATTTTATTAGCTAAATATCATATTTATAACTGTAAATTAAATATCATACATCCTTCTCTAAAGGTCTTCATAGCCAAGGTTAAGGTGGTATGGTACCCTCAATATGGACCAAACAGTTTGTTTAAATATGGTAAAGAAAGATCAATTGTGTGCTATTGCACTCAAGAAGAGAAATTAAATTTCTAGAGTTTTACTCAAAATGGTTGCTATGGAAACCAGCCACAGCCTTTTGAAGTAGTGTTTTATAGTATTGACGCCAACACTTCCTGCTCTTTTACAAAACAAGAATTGACTGTCAAATAAGCATATCATGTAAGTTTCTGTTTTGTTCTGTGATATGAACCTAAGTTTTGACAGTTAACTCTTATTTTCAGTGCTTTTTACAGCTTTATTTGGAAATAACCTTATTTTTTACCACACCTAGTGGACAAATCATCTCATGTCACGTGACAGACCTTAAAATGTTACGATTTTTTTGGTTTATATCATCACGACATTATTGGTCTTTGATGAGCCCAAGTTTCAGAAATTCTACTTAAAAACCTTGCAAAGTAGAAAGGTTGGCGCGAAGTCAGTCGGTACAAAATTAAACTTTTGAGAAAAATGCACTTTAAGTTTCTTACACGAAGTATTAAGCATTTAACGAGCCACAAATAGTTGGGGGGTGCAGATTGGATCTCGGGGGAGGGGGTGCAATGGTTGTTCTAGTTTGTAAAAAGTTACCGCAGTTGTGGGAAATATTCCTTGTCATAAGGGAAATGAATGGGCCTGTGATGGCAATTTGAGGCAAAGCTTTTCACAAATAATTATACCAATCGAGTTGTGCATGTCTCAAAAGTTTTTTCTAAATAGTTTCGTTCATATAAGTTAAAAATAATCTATATTTTTGGTCACGTTCTTATAGTAAACAGTCGTTGCTATGGCCGTTGCCATGTGAAAAAACTTATACCACTGTGCACTTTCCTTAAATTTCACACTCATCTGGAAGGAAATTCGGCAAGATCGTTTCAAAATGTTTTTGACAAGTCCTCAAGGGTCTTAAGTCTTGTATTTCCAAGAAATTGAATTTTTCATGAACATCGCCATATTTTAGGGTACCATACCACCTTAAAGCAACTTGCCAGATTGAACAGAAAATTGCAGCTAACAGCAATAAATTGGTAAAACATTATAAAAAATGGAACAAATTTCTACCTTGCTTCAGTTAATTTAGTTTATGTTTTGTGATGATGTATGTAGAGATCTATTTATATTAACATTGTAATAGGTTTCTTTACCTCCCCTTTTCTCCCTTTTTTTTTCTTTTTGTATGTGTATCCCTTTTTAATGTAAAATTGTAAAACTAGCATCACAGTATCTCTTTGCTTGTCCATTGCACAACTTACAAATAAAAACAATAAAATACAAAAAAAAAATGTTTTAAACCAAGGCACGCATGCGCCGTGAAACCGGAACTCCTAAAATCTTGGAGTCTGGAAATCGATTATTCTAGAGCTCCGTGTCTTGGCGCTGACCAAAAGACACGTGGGCTCTGGGAACGAGATTGATCTATCCTCAGTCGTGCGCAGGGCGGAAAAAGGCCACATATAAGCGCCCTGGTCGTGCTTGTCCGCCACAAAAGAGAAAAGCACCACAAAAATACTACGAATATAATATGTTTTGGAATGATCAACATTGAACAGATTGACAGCTGAATTGACAGGTTTACAAATTGGTCAAGTGAAACTCAATTTGTCCTAAAATAAATTAATTTTGGTTTTGATATAATTATATATATTACCGTTTCTGTTTTTTATTAATCAGGTAGCCTTAATAGCGTGACCAAGATATGAAAGTTGTTTAACAGCATTGTTCATGACACAATGGACAGTGTGTTTTAATAAGCGTCGAATGTTGTCCTTCAGTAGCACATTTAATCTAGTGTTCTTTGGAGCGAGGCCTTAAACTGTTCTAAGCTTTCGCTGATCCACGACATCATAAGTGATAATGTCGTGGATCAGCGCCGAATGTACATTTTAACTATACAGAGTAGTTTTACAGTCTCACCTGAAAGAAAACTATCGTATTTTAATCAATGCAAAACACGGCAAAATGATTAAAGCATTGCTTACAGATAAAAGCCGAGATAAGGCAAGGATAATTGGAACTACCTACGTAAATACTGTATTGTTTAGTTAACAAATATTGATCATGTATGTTTAGTTTATACCACTTCAAGTTGGCAAACGTTGGCTTAAACTAACTAAATTACCTGCGTGAAACTTTTCTCGTTTTTCCATCTGAACAAGAAAAGGTCATATTTATTCAGACTATTGGTTGAAGTTGTTCATTCAGTAACAACAGTAAAGCGTATGGGCCGCGGGTAGTCTAACAGAATCACTTTACATTCACACGGAGAAGAACACGTAACTGAACCAGTATGCCGAAGACAATCGACAAGGCAACATGTTTCGTTCTGTTGACAAAATTTGCAGGTCGGAAATACAGTGACGAGGAGAAGTTTGCCAGACTTCTGGAAATCTCGTCCTACAAGCAAGAACTGGAAGGACTTTATCGAAAAACCTCAATACGACACAGGGACCAAGCAACCTTGAACGTGCTGTTTCAAATTCTCCAAGTGCAAGAAGTTGGGAGTATCGAACAATACCATCTCAACGGATTGGTTTTTAAGGTTCACGTTTTAGAAGATACAGAGCTTTGACATTCTAAATGACAAGGAATTCAACTTCCAACGTAATTTTGACAAATAGAATATTAATGTTAATAATAATGAAGTCGATTGTGATATCATTTTTAACATAGTATACTGATATATTTACAACAGATTTAGCTGCATGTGCTAGACAGCTCAGTGAAATGAAACTAATGCGGCATTGATCCAAGGCCATACTTTCCGATGTAGTCACTTGCGTTGCTCTGTTTTGAACCACTTTGAAAGTTGATATAGGAAATCGCGACCTCTTTTTCAAAATCGACTACAACTCGATACAACACTGACGAAAATGGAAAACGCGAAAAACTACTCAAGTTCAAGAACGTTACGTTACACCGACTACCGCGCTGTTGTGTCTTCAAAACTCAAACAAAAGAAAACAACTTAAAAAGAATTTATCCACAATATTTGTTTAGCTCAAATAAATCATGAAATTGTAAATTGGTATAATAGAACCTCTTTGATACGGATAGCCAAGGGCTATCTTTAAAACGGGGAACGGGGAATCGGGGAATAGGAATGGGGAATAGGAATGGGGAATGGGGAACGGGGAATCTTTAAAATGGGGAATCTTTAAAAGCGGGAATCTTTAAAATGGGGAATCTTTAAAAGCGGGAATCTTTAAAATGGGGAATCTTTAAAAGCGGGAATCTTTAAAATGGGGAATCTTCAAAAGCGGGAATCTCTAAAACGGGGAATCTTTAAAAGCGGGAATCTTTAAAACGGGGAATCTTTAAAAGCGGGAATCTTTAAAATGGGGAATCTTTAAAAGCGGGAATCTTTAAAATGGGGAATCTTTAAAAGCGGGAATCTTTAAAACGGGGAATCTTTAAAAGCGGGAATCTTTAAAACGGGGAATCTTTAAAAGCGGGAATCTTTAAAATGGGGAATCTTTAAAATGGGGAATCTTTAAAAGCGGGAATCTTTAAAAGCGGGAATCTTTAAAAGCGGGAATCTTTAAAATGGGGAATCTTTAAAATGGGGAATCTTTAAAATGGGGAATCTTTAAAATGGGGAATCTTTAAAATGGGGAATCTTTAAAATGGGGAATCTTTAAAATGGGGAATCTTTAAAATGGGGAATCTTTAAAATGGGGAATCTTTAAAATGGGGAATCTTTAAAATGGGGAATCTCTAAAATGGGGAATCTTTAAAAGCGGGAATCTCTAAAATGGGGAATCTTTAAAAGCGAGAATCTCTGGGAATTATTATTCACTGTAATTATATCGCACGCTAAAGCATATATGTTTAGCGGGCTAGTTAAGCGGTTCAAATCTCGATTCTTACTCTTTGAGATCTGCTTCACCGACCGAAGAATTGATCCGCCTGAAGAATTGAACTCCGGACTGTGACGTTTTTAAATCGAGTTTCCCAGCGATAGATATTTGTCCTAGCGTTATCAAGAACTACTGGAAAGACATGCTACTTAACGACAAAAATACGGCACGCACAATGGGTTCTTGGTTGTGTGATAGACTACGCTTGAATTGGCGGCCGAGAGAGCTGTAATGTTTGTTAAAAAGGTGATGTACTTCATGGAAATTGGCTATCTGAACAGTATTAGAAAAAGTACTATTGTAATGTTTATGATTTTCTCACGCTTTTGTGGCAAACTCAGTGACAGATGTTTCTGTTGGTTTCCGGCCAGCAGGGCGTCTCCATACAAATCTCTTTAAATGTGGTAAAAAGTTTGTCCGTATATCTTGCATAAGAAAAATGGCTGTGACCTGAATCCAGGCGGGAGTCTTAGCATATTTACTTTCTTTCTTTTCCCAGATTTTTTTAAGACCGCGTGCAAAGAAAAAAGATAACACTATCATGGCCATCTATAATACGTTCCTGCGTAGGCAATCACATTGCATAGATGTCATTTGGTCACGCACTCACAACATAGACGCTTAGTTTGCATGGTGCTAGTTATTTAGTTGAATTACATTTCGTGTTCTGTTCGGTTATCAGCAACGTTCTTGTTCGTTAATTATAATAATTTGTAAATTTCAGTTATGTAAAGGAAAAGCTGAAAACACGAGTTTTCTTCTTGAGGACAATTCAATGCGGACTTGTTTTAATGAAGAATATGTTATTTATGTGTTTCTGGGGACGCGTGAAACTTCCCAGTAACGAGGTGCAGTACAGAATCTGGGAAAAGAAAGAAAGTAAATATGGATTCAGGTCACAGCCATTTTTCTTATGCAAGATATACGGACAAACTTTTTACCACATTTAAAGAGATTTGTATGGAGACGCCCTGCTGGCCGGAAACCAACAGAAACATCTGTCACTGAGTTTGCCACAAAAGCGTGAGAAAATCATAAACATTACAATAGTACTTTTTCTAATACTGTTCAGATAGCCAATTTCCATGAAGTACATCACCTTTTTAACAAACATTACAGCTCTCTCGGCCGCCAATTCAAGCGTAGTCTATCACACAACCAAGAACCCATTGTGCGTGCCATATTTTTGTCGTTAAGTAGCATGTCTTTCCAGTAGTTCTTGATAACGCTAGGACAAATATCTATCGCTGCGAAACTCGATTTAAAAACGTCACAGTCCGGAGTTCAATTCTTCAGGCGGATCAATTCTTCGGTCGGTGAAGCAGATCTCAAAGAGTAAGAATCGAGATTTGAACCGCTTAACTAGCCCGCTAAACATATATGCTTTAGCGTGCGATATAATTACAATGAATAATAATTCCCAGAGATTCTCGCTTTTAAAGATTCCCCATTTTAGAGATTCCCGCTTTTAAAGATTCCCCATTTTAAAGATTCCCCATTTTAAAGATTCCCCATTTTAAAGATTCCCCATTTTAAAGATTCCCCATTTTAAAGATTCCCCATTTTAGAGATTCCCCATTTTAAAGATTCCCCATTTTAAAGATTCCCCATTTTAAAGATTCCCCATTTTAAAGATTCCCCATTTTAAAGATTCCCCATTTTAAAGATTCCCCATTTTAAAGATTCCCCATTTTAAAGATTCCCCATTTTAAAGATTCCCCATTTTAAAGATTCCCCATTTTAAAGATTCCCCATTTTAAAGATTCCCCATTTTAAAGATTCCCCATTTTAAAGATTCCTCATTTTAAAGATTCCCGCTTTTAAAGATTCCCCATTTTAAAGATTCCCGCTTTTAAAGATTCCCCATTTTAAAGATTCCCGCTTTTAAAGATTCCCCATTTTAAAGATTCCCGCTTTTAAAGATTCCCCGTTTTAAAGATTCCCGCTTTTAAAGATTCCCCGTTTTAAAGATTCCCGCTTTTAAAGATTCCCCATTTTAAAGATTCCCGCTTTTAAAGATTCCCCATTTTAAAGATTCCCCGTTCCCCATTCCCCATTCCCCATTCCCATTCCCCGATTCCCCGATTCCCCGATTCCCCGATTCCCCGATTCCCCGATTCCCCGATTCCCCGATTCCCCGATTCCCCGATTCCCCGTTCCCCATTTTAAAGATAGCCGATAGCCAAGCGAAAACTCAATGACCGTGTCATGGAGATGTCATTTTTATGGAGTTTTGTTGATATTTCGTTAGTAAATAGGTTTAAATTGCCAATTTTCTTCTGCTCCCTTCACACAAGCTGCTCATCCTATTTTTAGTTTATTGAGGAGAGAGCTCTTATCTCGGCAGGGAACTTACGTGTTGATCGTTTGTTATGCCGGTACAGTGGAACCCCGCCTTACGAATACCCCTTTAATATAGCCGCCCCGTTCATACAGCCACTTTATTCTGGCCCAAAAAAAGCTCAGTCAGTCATTTTCTTATTTAAAGAATCCTTTAATATGGCCACCCCGTTAATACGGCCACTTTATTCTGGCCCGAAAAAAAGCTCAGACAGTCATTTTCTTATTTAAAGAACCCCTTTAATATAGCCACCCCGTTAATACGGCCAGATTTTTGTGGCCCGTTGGTGACCGGGCTAACGGGGTTCCACTGTAGCAGGTATCCCTGTGAGATCATTAAAATTTCCTCCAACTGCTATTCTAATTGTTTAAGCTTCCTAAAATAGGTATTTATGCATGTGTATATTAATGAAGTTAAGTTCAAAATATATATATTTCCACATTGTTTTAGTTTGTTTTCTGGGTTTTTCCAGCGTTTTCAACACTTTTATGAGTCTAAAATGACTAAAATGATTTTACAAGACATGGAACTAACTTGTTCAGGTTCATGTTCTTTCTTTTCTTTCACAACTCTTTCTTTGATATATCTCGGTGCAATGGAAGATTTCTGAGCAAAAGCCATTTGCCACGACAACAATTACTGAGCTCAGCATTGTTAAGTCTGAGGAAACGTCAGCTTGACAAACTTGCCGGCACGGCGGTTCATTCACCTTTATAAGCTTCAGGTTAACAAAAAGCTGAGAGTTTCACTCGCCCGCCGATCGACGCAGCTCAGAAGTAACACCTCTACAAAATCAAATTTACACATTTAATATAATACCTCGTTTCGCAGATAAGTTGAATTGAGTTTTTCAGTGACAATAGTTACTAGTATTCTCAACTTCCAATCTTATGGACGGGGACCCGCGTTCAATTTCGGGATCCGCCGCTGTTTCTGTTTTTTACCATTTTTCCTTTCCTTTTCTTGATTCATCTTTTTTCTTTGGCTCAAATACATGAACTTACAATCCATCAAATATTTTCGCTCGCGCGCGATTGGTCTAAACGTGTCACGTGACTGAAAATGCCCATCAGGGTGACATTCCTCAGTTTTCAAAACTGCTCGTGTTGCGAAAAATATTTGAAAGATAATAAACACAATAGCCCTCATTTGGCGCCAAAAGATGGTCGGATATTTTTCCTTGAACATTATCTGTTCCACAAAGCTCACAATTTTCCTCGACTTGCGGAAAACTGTTCGCTTCCAGATATCCGAATCGATGACAACACGGTTTTTGATGTTGATCGAAATTGCCGAGGGTGGTAAAGGTGGGGGTCAAGATCAGGTTTCACGGAAAATAAATCGGTCCTTTCACAATTCACGGAAAATAAAATCGGTATTTCACTTTTCACGAAAATTTTGGACACGAACTTACGTAACTTGTGATATTTGAAAAGTTACGCCCAAAGCACAGCCTTGTTAGATGTCTGTCATCCACCGTCCGCTTCTTGTTCTGTGCGGAGCAAAAAGAAAACCGAGTTCCTTAATTTGCATATCATCATATTCAAATTCAGATAGCTGATCGCCTCCAGAATCCCATGATGAAATCGCACCTTCTCTTCTCTTGAAATGTCATTTTCATCAAGACCAAGAACACAAGGTCAAGCAACAAAGGGATTATTGTCCTGTCACGGTCACGCAATATTATTTTTAAAATTATAAAATTAACGCCCGGGCGGTGTGTGGGTATTCAGCGGACACGCTTTTACATAAAAAATATGTTGTGTAAGCGTCACGGAATATTTAAGTACATTTCAAATGCACATACACAGGTGACACAGGCCTTTAATATATAGATTTAATGGCGGCGTCGACAAAACCAGGATCGGACCGGACCGGACCGGATCACGGACCGGATCACGGACCGGATCACGGACCGGATCACGGACCGGATCACGGACCGGATCACGGACCGGATCACGGATCGGATCACGGATCGGATCACAGGAAAAAACAACAACAAAGTTTTAAAGAAAAAAAATCGAAACAAAAATCAAATCGTTTATAAGATAATAATGAATAAAACTAAAATATGCTAAATGAAAATAAGAATCCCGACTTTGACGCAATGACATGTTAATTACAGAGAATGACAAGAGGTCATTTAAAAAGTCACATAAGGGCCTAATTTACGACGAATTTAAATTGTAATGAACAGGCAGATGTAGTTATATTTGAATGTTAGTTGGCTCGAAGCTTGCGTGAACTCCCATTCTCGTTTTTGAAATTGTTGTTAGCATCAGTCGCTAATTCTCGGCTACATTTTCGTGTCAGATGTGAGCGTTACAGTTGGCGTTACAGTTAATGAGAAAACTTACGTTCGAAAGCTTAAGGACATGACTTGCTTTAAAGGAGCTACGTGACGATTTTCGCATCTTGAAAAAACTAGCCTAGTTTTTCAAGTTCGTCATTTGCAGTCCTCGTTAATCTTTGCCATCCTTAACGATCCTCATTCCGTTTATTTGTTCTTGCCTCTTAAGTGTTTTCTATCCTAGAACACGATCATTTTAAGGTTTTATTCTATTTAAAGGCAACTCTTTACGACCCTAAAAATGACTCTAAAAATCGTGACTCAACTCCTAAAATGTTGTTTAATCTCGGGTTGCGTTATCGTTCACACTATCGATGTCATTCCTATAGTTTTTTGTAAAACAGCTATATTTCCTTGAAATACAAATGGTTTGTTTCGTTTTATTCCAGTGCGAAATATCGTATTCCAAACTCACATCTTGTAAAAGTATAGACTTGTCTCAAAAACGGAAATTGTTTGAATTCATCATGTGTTTACTTTTTTAGTGTTTTTAGTTTTTGTTTCGATTCATACGTTCGTCCTATTATTACCATGCTGACTCGTCTTATGACAGTTTACCTTTGATGCAAGTGAATAGCTCTTATTGCAGTTGAGCCTGCGGTCAAATGTTCCTTTGTTTAAAAAGGCATACAAACGAGGCGAACGGGACAATACAAAGCAAAATTGACCCTTTCGCGACAGGTCTCAAAACGCCTCGTTTGTATGTGAAACCGCTGATATATCATTTATCTCTACTGCGGAGAAAGATATGAAGACATGATTGATCATCGCAATCAAAACCCAACAGCCTGAAAAAAATTAATCTGTGACCAGCTCCCAGTTGGCTTGATCAGTTATAAAAGAATAAAGGAATATCACACCTGAATTAAATAAAACGTTCTGCTCACAGTAGTCACTCTAGTGTAATTTGCTCAACAAAATTTTGAATTTTGAAACTTGAATTTTGAATTTTTTTTCCTTGATCCGATCCGTGATCCGATCGGTGATCCGGTCCCATCCTGGTTTTGTCGACGCCGGATTTAATGGAGTTCCTGATTGAATGATTAACCAAAAATGAAAAGAGGATATTTTCTCCTGGATCAGAAACTCAAAAATGATCAATTGTGAGCATATGATTGTTGAGTGTGTGGTTTCACTATTTTTTTCTAGTTACGTTTTAACAAACCATACCTAATCAGTGTACCCAAGATTGTATTAATACACCGATTCCAGAAAAAAAACCGCACGTCGCACCGAAGCCCTCGCTGTAAATATTCAAAGCAACATGGCGAACAAAGAAGAGAAGTCAATCTCTATTCTGATGATATTCCCGGCGTCAGTGTGAGCGAAGAACAGATTGAAAAATTGACACTTAGGCAGTTGAAATTCTGGCTTAAAAGTAAATAAATAAATTAATTAATTGAAGTGGTAAAATACAGGAACTTTTGGAAAGATATGTTTCCCATCCTTCGATTGTCTCGATCTTTAATACGCGAAAAAACAACATGTTCTCACCATTTTTATTGCCTAAAAGAACTTTATTCATGGTCGGTTTAGGAAAAAGGATCTGAATGAAATGAAAATTTTAAAAATCTACGACCCTGACCCGAACAATACCTTTACTAAAGCTAAAGTAGCTTAAAGTACTAAAACTGATGAAGCAAGAGCTCGAAAGAACATACGGAAGTAAATTTAAAAATTGTTCCGGATATCGGGAATATTGCAACAGAACATCCAAACGTAAACAAATTTCCTATGGCTGATTCATTTTTCGCTGGCGACTTCAGTCTTCTCAAGTTAGAGAACATCCGATCTCTCTTCATGAATTAACAATCGGTACGAGAGAATAAGACAAATCCTTGAGTTCAAAAGATGCTAATCAGAGTATCAAACAAGATTACGATCTACTCGCCAAGAATGGTGCAAACAAGGGTTCGGTACAGTGACAGCATCAATGTGTTACAGGGTAGGACGCAATCACAAAGCTGATTCATTGGTGAAATCACCAATAAAATTATCAAAGAAGAGTAGCAAAGACTATCAGCCACATGCCATGAAAGATGGCTTAGAATATTAGCAACTAGTAATGGACAAGTACATTGAAATAATGCATCAACAGGGATAGACGAAGGTGCAAGTAACAAAATGCTTTTTTTTGTACAAGAGAAAAGGGAAATTTTGGGGGCTCCCCAGCTGAGCTGGTAACAGACTCAAGTAAGAGCAATCTCCATGAAATCATTCAAGCCAAGAATGTCATTGTTATGGATGGTAGGACCCTGAAAGATTGCCTTATAAAATCAATATGCAAAATGTTTGATACTGGTTTAAAAGTAAACAATAGTCATATTTACTTCAGTTTATGAAGTGCAATGTATAACAACTACTCTTTGTCGTGAACAGACTTGGAATGTCCTGGCTATAAATTGAAAGTAACTAAGAATTTTTAATGAGCAATTGCCTTGGACATAGAATGGTGGAATGAGATGCTAAAGAATATTGACCAATTTGTGATACATATATCATAATTATATGAACTGGTTTACCTAATGCTTAGAGATGGCCTTACAAGATGTGATTATTGCTAAAGCCAGAATAAATAATGTATATGAAAGTTCCAATAAGTTTGTCCAGCATTTAATATAAGAGAATTCACCTACTTCTAGTTTTTCTCTGGTAATGTCGAGTGAATATTTCAAAATAGTTCAAAACATTTGGGAATCTATAAGATCATAAAATGTAGGAAATTCTCAATCAGGTCAAATTCAATTGTACTTTTATGTTATTAGCAAATTATACACCAGACCATGTGTCCTTCTATGTTACACCCTGTGCCAGAAAATAGAACATGAAGCCATATAATGCACGATTTCAGTACGGTGGAAACCACCAAATATTTAATTGCCCCTGATGAACAATATCATGTACTCTGTTTACATTCACTACCAAAGGACAAATTAGGGTCTGCTAAATCTGCGAGCCACGGTGCGAGCCATGCGAGCCACGCGAGTCATGCGAGCCATTTTTTCGAGTATGTTTTTTTTCGTCGATCGGTCTGGGAGGTCGTCGATCATTTCACCAAGAAACATCTCGCGCCCGACTATCACTAAATTAAACTACCGCTATAAACCGCCCGCCATCTTGAAAGCGGAGATGACCCTGGGGACGAGTACAAACGGTACAACCTCGCTCCCAGGGTACTCTCTCTTTCCCTCGGAAATTAATTTTAAATTTATCTACAAAAGTGCCTAAAATTGAAATATTCAAGGAAAAAATCCTAATCTCGCTTCGGTTGCCAGAACTATTACTGGTGCGTCAAATATGAAAAATGCTCTAAACATCTGTACATCGTGCCAAGTCTTGCGCCATAGTAATGGCTGCCCTGAGGGTCCCTGAGTTGGATGAATGTTTTTCTTTGTTTCATATTTTTGTTATGTGTAGAAACGTTTGTCTATTCAAATCGCCCAGGATCCGCAGAAAATAAAAACAGTGCGACAGGAATTTATTAAGGTTCAAGACTTAAGTAAGAAAAATTTTCTGAGAGAAACGGAGTAATAAAAGTGTTGACCTGGTGTTGACAAGCCGGCACGACTCCGGCCGTTCGCAGATGAATAAGTTCTAAAGCCTTCATAGCTTAGCTTTAACTAGGATGTCTTTTAGGGATTTTCCCTTGCGATATGAGATGATGGGGGACTCCTTATTCTCTCAGTTGTGGTTGATTATCTATAAGGTGTCATTTCCCTGTGAGTGTGTCTTTTAGGTTGGGCAACGCCGGCTGGTATTGCGGTACAAAGGGCAGTATCTTCTTTTGTACGGTTTTGTTTTTCTGTGCTAGCGACAATTTTCTGTCAGAGAATTCAATCTCTGAAAGGTGTTTCTCTACAATTCTAGCTGGGTAATCTCTATTCTGTAGGCGTGTTTTGAAATTACTCATGTTTTCCCCAAAAGTAAATTGAGAGGAATTCGTTCTCAGAAGCCTTAACGCTTCTCCTCTAATAAAGCCTTTCGTGACGCCTGGTGGATGACACGAATAGAAATTCTTGTATTGAAAGGTCTCTGTAGGTTTGAAATGCGTTCACACGTCAAGAAAAGATTCCTTATTGAATCTGTCCCCTTTGTACACTTTCGTCTCCAAGAACGCAATTTCTGTTTCTGAGATTTCAGCCGTGAATTTGATCGTTGGGTGAAAACTGTTTGCCTTTAGAAGGAAATCTTCTATTTTGTCTCTACTTGTGTCCCACGTAGATATGACGTCATCGATGAATCTTTTCCAAAAGATGGATTTCGTGTTACTTTGTCTGAGTATTTCTATTTCTATTTTGGCCATAAATATGTTAGCAAAAGCTACTGCCATTTTCGTTCCCATGGCTGTTCCATGAGTTTAGAGGTAATCTTTTCCACTGAATTGGAATTGTAGAATCAGACTGTGCATTTCTCTTTTAAATACCTGCTAGGAATTGGAGGGTTCTCATGATAAGACTCTTCGCATGCTTCGCATACTGTGGGAATACCCTCTTCCGGTGGTATGTTTGTGTAGAGACTGGTGACGTCCATTGACACAAGAATGGTGTTCTTAGGCAGTTTAGTCTTCTCGATGAAGTTAAGAAAGTCTGTTGTATCTTTAAGATATGAGGCTTGTTTTTGTGCTATATCGGCTGAAGAAGGTGGTCAACAAAAGTGGAGATCCTTTCTGTAGGGCCGTCACACCCTAATATAATAGGACTACCGACAGGTGTCGGTTTGTGAATCTTTGTAAGTGTGTGAAACATTGGTATTCGCGGAGGGTCGGGCGTAAGGGAGAGCCATTTAGCCGTCATTTCGTCTATGTGGCCTTCTTGAAGTAGGGATCGAGTCAATCGATGAACTTTTTTGGCCGTGGTGTCAACCATAGGGGTGTCTAAGGGTCGGTAGTTATGTATATCATCAAGTTGGACTTGACCCTCGTTGAGTTTATCTGTTCTGTTCATTATGACGGTTGTGGTACCCTTATCGGCTTTCCATGCATCGTGAGGCAGTTTAACCGGAAGTAAAATTTGTAGCTATTCATGATTTTTTTCAGCTCGGCTTCTGATTGGCCGATTCAAAAAATGCCTTGGTGACGGTTTGTGTAGTCGCTGCAAGAATTTAATATTACGATCTTATTCATCTTGTTCCGTTGTTCTTGTTCTTGTTCTGATTGGCTGATTCAAAAAACCTCCTTAGTGACGGTTTGTGTAATCGCTGCAAGAATTTAATATTGCGATCTTACTCATCTTATTCCGTTGCTCTTGTTCTTGTTCTCATGCGAATATAAATGTAACAAATAAAAATTCTTAACATTTGTTCTGTGGCTCGCATGGCTCGCCCCTTGGCTCGCATGGCTCACTGGCTCGCAGGTTTACAAAACTCGACAAATTAAACATTAGGTGTCAGGAATTATTAGATAACTTATTTTTCTGCCAGTTTACAAGCAAATAGCTCACTATCCAGGGTTGATTAACAACTCTACACAACCTTAGTGGAGCTACACCATCAATTATATGCCATCCATTTATTCTCCTAATAGCCATTTCAGCTTGTATTCTTACATTTGCAGTTCTGGTTCATGGTTGAAAAACAGTCTTCCTTAGAAAATTAGTAACATTATCGTCAGCTCTGGTTTACTTGGTCGCATAGAGGGGATGAAGATTATAACCTTCTTGCTTGCCAGTAAATGCTGTCTATCAAATCCCTGACACTAACGAAATTCCTACAAGGCCTTAAAATGTGTTGTCAGACTTTTATTAGTTCACTCTGCTTCTCCAAGTCTTGGGTGTCTGACCTTTTATCTCCCTACAGTCTATTCTGCACTTAATGTTTTCAAATTCAGCCTAAAAAACTTCAGGTAAATAAATAATGGGCAGGCTCCCCAACATCAAATACAGGAAATTGGCCCATGCAGTAATTTATCTGACACTACTAGTTCTGAAATATTAAACCTAAAAGCCAGATCTTGCTGAAATATTAAGCGAGTAAAAAGGATTCAAAATTCATCAATGGCTGTATTTAAATCACTAATGTCCTTCCACATTTAACATTGTTTTTGGGAAACTTTTTTGTTTACCTCAGAGGCATGAAAACTGATTAATTCCTAAGTTGATTGAAGCTGATGGGTATTCACACCTGTATTCACTTCTAGCTTCTTTGCCAGACTCTGATGCCTCGCATCTTTTCTCTCTACACAGAGATTCCTCCTCAACGTTTGTGCAGGGGAAAACCGAGGGTACGGCTCCCAGTTTCAATAAGTGTACTCAGTTTAAAATCACTTGGCAAGAAGTGCTCGGAACAACAGAAAATATTTCCTACCGAGGTAAACTAGGCATCTCCCCTTTTCATAAGTATTTCCCACTTTTTCCGTCTTTGTTTATCTGGCTTGTCCGAAGGAAACTCAGTCGTGGAAATGATAAATTAGGTCGGTTTTTGCTTCGATTATTAGAGTTTGCAGCCGTACAACACTTGTGTCTAGCTCTTTTCTTTTTCCTTACCACATTTGCTCCTGACAAGTTGCTCTAACCTACATACATTCGAATTTTTTCGTTCTTCCCCAACATTTCGACCACCATTTTGAAAGC